>NC_047661.1:132703411-132938411 GCF_011762505.2 Arvicanthis niloticus
GAAAGAAAGAAAGAAAGAAAGAAAGAAAGAAATTAGGCTTTGTGGAAGGAGCCTGATGTGAAAAGACATACCAACCCCATCCTTAGCCTAATACATGACTTTTAAGTATATTATCTGACCTCTGTGAGCTCTTGTTTCATTCGCTGGCATCAAGGAATAACATTCCCACTTTCGGCATTCCCAAGAGGCTCTGTAGTCAATTACCAAAGATACCCACACTATTGCCAGTATGGACGGGATTCCTGGTTTTGTTTGCTTGGGGGATTTTTTTTATGAGGGTAGGGGTGCATTGTGTGGGGGTGTTTGTTTTATCTTGTTTGTTTTGTTTCATTTTTCTGTTTTGGCTTGTTTTGTTGTTGAGACAGAGTCTCTATGTAGTCCTGATTGGCCTGGAGCTCTTAGAGACCCACCTGCTTTTGACAGTGGATGTGTTACTACCTAGGCCACAACTCCATTCATTCACTTATCAGTCAGACACTGTCCCCTACCTGCTCCAAACTCAACGGAAGTTTTGATAACAGTGGCAAATGTGGACTGGGGCCTCCACTAGCTCTCCACTGAGATGACCAGACAATGAAAAGTAACACTTTCAGGCTGAGCAGCAGGCACTTTTGAAAAGAGGGGAGGGGGTGATGGAAAGGCTACATCAGGGCAATAGACAGACATGTTTTACCGTTTTGCTTAGTTGTTATTAGAAACCTTGTAAATGCACCTAAGTTTCCAGAATCCAAAGCATAAAGTCAACAAGATGTGGGTAGACAAACAGACAAAGGAATCACGGGGCATACACTAAGCAGGGTCATTCACCCGGAGCTGTTTACCCTGGTGGGTATGAAATGAAGGAGTCAATGTGGTCTCCCTCTTTTTCAGTGCCATTGAAGTAGAAGCGGAGGGTGGTAATGGACCTGGAAGAGGTTTGAAAAATACATGCAATGTTGCAGTTGATGGGAAGGTCCTGGTCTTCTGTTGCACAGCAGCAACAACTGCTTCTGATAGGCACTAGAGGCTTGTAAAGAAAAGGTGAAGGTTTGAGAAGGCATATGTAAAAAGTCATGATTGGATTAATATACCATGATGGGCCTAGGCAGCGACGCACTACACTGTAATCCATAAATATCCACAATTATTAGATTGCAGTTTAAAAAAAACTGATACTGACTGTGTCAATTTGTCAAAAAGAATAAAAGCTGGATGTGGTGGAACAGGGTTATAGTCCCAGAGCTCTGAAGGTAGAGGCAAGAGGACCAGACTTTCATAGTTATCCTAGTGCACTGACTATAGTTATCCTAGTGTACTGACTGATATTGCGTGTCAACTTGACACAAGCTGGGGTTATCACAGAGAAAGGAGCCTCCCTTGAGGAAATACCTCCGTGAGATCCAGCTGTAAGGCATTTTCTCAATTAGTGATCAAGGGTAGGAGGGCCCATTGTGGGTGGTGCCATCCCTGGGCTGGTAGTCCTGGTTTCTACAAGAAAGCAAACTGAGCAAGCCAGGAGAAGCAAGCCAGTAAGCAGTACCTCTCCATGGCCTCTGCATCAGCTCCTGCTTCCGGCCCTGCTTGAGTTCTAGTCCTGACTTCCTGTGGTGATGAACAGCAAAGTGGAAGTGTAAGCTGAATTAACCCTTTCCTCCCAGTTTGCTTCTTGGTCATGATGTTTTGTGCAGGAATAGAAACCCTAACTAAGACACCTAGTTTATACAATAATCTGTGCTTTAAAACGGCTAGATGTGGTGATCTACACTTTTAATTCTGAACTGGGGGTGGGAGGCAGTTGGATCTTTGGGAGTTTGAGGCCAGTCTGGTCTTCATAGTGAGTTCTTGCCCAGCCAGGGCTCATGGTGAGACCCTAAGTCAAAACAAATACATAAATAATCAAAGGGAAAGAACAATGCTGGACGCATCACAGACACGCAGCGGGTGTTAGCTGTAATCACTGTCAGTCAGAATGTGGCAGTGTGCTAGCTCAGCCATCTAAAAGGTGTTCCAGTCAATCCTGTTATTTTCAGACAATTCTAATTATCCAGTTTCGCCCATTTCAAGAGGGCAAGGATGTTTACAAGTGAGTCCTTCTGGAACATTCTATATCCAACTTAAATCTACATGCGCCATATACATACAAATGTGTACACTATAACAAGCAAGGCACCAAGACTTTAATAAGCACAAACCCACTGTAGACAGCAAAGCCAGAGGCAAGATCAAATGCATGTGAACACCAAAAAAAGATTCCCTGCCAACCAGAGTCTTGTTTTCTTCTGAGCGGGTAGATACAGACTCTTCAGGGTATACGGAAATCCTGTAAATAAAGCTTGCATACAGTTGCTTAAGCCATCACTTAACCTTAGTAAGATTGATGTGGAAACAGCCCCTCTTTGAGCATGTGTTTATATTAATTGCCCATCAGCATGCAGGGTTGGGTGTCAGAAAGACCTAATAAAAATGAATAAATAACGCCTAGATTCCTATTAAATATTTACCCTGCCTTGAAGACAAACAAGCAGGTGAGATCCACTTTGATAATAGCTTTGCTCTCCAGATTGGTCCTGCTGGATGGAAGTACTTCTGGTTTATGTCCAGCCATTGTTGGTAAAGTGCCAGTGTCCACTTTGATTTTCTGCTTGTTAACTGCTTACCACATCTAGAGGAAAGAAAGGGGTCCCAGGGATGGAAACTAACCCAGGTCCTTCCTACACATCCTTCCAGCATGAGAGTTGTTTCCAAATAAATGAAAAAACCCCTGGGCAAAGGAGCTCAAGGCTGAGATAGCCACAAAGATCTCTGCAAGGCCAGGCTAACTGCAAGGGTGGAGATTGCTGTGTATCCATGGATGCTGCAGATGGTAGTGAATCAGTATCTTTGCAGACACTCCACAGATGTGCATTATTTTTCTCCATGCTGAAAAAGGACCTCATGGGCTAGATCATTACATGCCATAAGCATCATGCTACAGCTTCTGGGTTTTGCCTTGCACTGAGGATCTGGAAAGATGTCTGTCAGGGGACAACATGAATGGGCTCTCCAGTCCGCGGATGGCCAGCTGCAACAGCTCGATGATACACATATAAGGGTGCACACTCACATCTTGGCTGCAGTAATTGTGTCTTTTTATAGCAAAGGGGATCAATAGAGTAACTGTTGGTTTCTAGAACAAAGCAAAGTGGCACAGAGGAAGAATGCATGTATATATCTTGTGGGACCCTGTGAAGGCTGCGATTCAGCAATGGGGATCTTGACACTGCCGTGGGTTTCACTTCTCACACCCTTGGGCTCCCTACAGATGTTGATCTTTACCTATGTGGATTCCAAAGGGAACAGTCTATAAATATAATCATTATCTGACCCTGGGGATGGCTCCCAAGTCTTTCTCTAAGATATCTGTGACAAGTGTCAAAATATATACAGGGAACAAAGGGCAGGAGGCTCCAGTCACCCACAGGGGAACAAAAAGACCAGCAGAAGCTCTGGAAGTCCATTGAGGGCTCATGCTCCTGCTAGCCCTGTTTTCCCAGAGGCTCATTACCACCACCTGCAACAATTACACTGGAGTGACCAGACACCTGGATTTTATACACAGGACTGAGTAAGAGATGGGGAGAGAGCTTCTCCCAGTACAGAGAGGGTGTTAGCTTCAGGCAATGACAGCAGAGGAGGGGCAGGAGCAGGACTCTGGAGGAGGCAGTAGCTAACCTGCCTTCAGCACTCTGCAGTCTCCAGGGAGACAATTAAGGCAGTGTCACCAGCCCCTGTGAAAGGCGAAAAATAGCTTTTCATGCCCAGTTGTCAAGGACCTTGATGAACAGAAGTATCTGCCAAGTTCTCTGCCCTAAAGATAGGATTTCCAGTGAATATCAAAAAATTTACTGCAAAAACACACAAAAGAGAGTCTTTGCAATGTCTTCCAGTTATGGGCATCAGCACCACTGACCAGGACTACCTGAGTTAGGATTTCTTAAGCTAAACATGTCAAACTTTTTTTTTTTTTGTATAGGGACTGTTCACCAAAAAATTAAAACTGATACATCTCAAGTTAGTACAGAGAAACTCCCACCACGTATAGAAAAGCCCAGTGAAATGAATCCTTCTTGTCCCAGACATGAACAGAAACTATGAATTTTTTTGCCTGAACAGCATTTGAGGGTCTCTAATGGACCCTCAGTTTTGGTAACTCACTAAATGCCTTCATGGGACTAGAATCTTTGTCAGTAGGTGCAATTTATTACAGATAATTGACATACAGGGCTGGAGAGATGGTTCTACAGTAGAGAGTACTGGCTGCTCTTACAGAGGACTAGGATTCTGTTCCCAGAACCTACTTTGGACAGGTCAACCCCCTATAACTCCAATTGTTGTGGATTTGGTGCCCTCATCTGGCCTCTGCTGGTACCTGCATTCACATGCACATACCCTCTCACAGACACATGACTTGAAAAAAAAAACACACAATTTAATCTATAAAGTCAGTCTAAGGAAGGGCAGCAGGCTACATCCAGGGAAACACCATGGGTGAGTCTCCTGTTGTTTTCTGTATCTGCAGCTATGCCCGATGTCACCTTCCTAGCCTACCTGGAGTTGTGCCAACCCTGGAGGCTCACCAAATCTTGATGACTCCATACTCCATCAAGTAGCCTCATGCCTGTCAGATGGGTGACTTATTTCCACCCATCAGGGATTCATGCAGCTACATTGTAACCCGAAGCCTCTCCCAAAATGATACAATTGCCATGTTTAAGAGCTGGCAGACCTCACATGGCTAAAGACATTGGTTGGTCCAGCCCAACATCTCTTGATACAATAATAGCTTTATCTTTTTTCTTGAATTTTACTTTCTAGTATAAAACTGATGTCTGAGAGTAGAAAAGACAGATGTGTGTGAAGAGAAGATGATCCTACCTGTAAAGACTTCAGGATATTCTTCACATTCTCTTCCAACCACTCAAAAACCAGCACCTACTATTATAACCGTTTTCAAGTTAGACCAGGTTATACATGGAAGAATTTATAAAAGGTTATTTTTTTAAAGCATGGTCTTCCCTCCCCTTTTGTCTTAGTAAATATTCTGTTACTGTGAAGAGATACCATGACCAAGGTATCTTATAAAAAGAAGCATTTAATTAGGGTCTTGATTACAGTTTCAAAGGATTAGTCCATGGAATCCACAAAAGGGAGCATGACAGAAGATAGGCATGGATCTGGAACAGTAGTTAGAGCTTAGATTTAGTCTCAAACTTGCAGAGAGAGAGAGAGAGAGAGAGAGAGAGAGAGAGAGAGAGAGAGAGAGAGAGAATGGCCTAGTGAGAGATTTTGAAATCTCAAAGCCTACCCTACCCTTGACCCCCAGTAATATAACTCCTCCAGAAAGACTATGCCTCCTAATAGTTCCCAGTTTCAGTCCTTTGTGCTAAGCATTCAAATATATAAATTATGGAGGCCATTCTCATTCAAACCACCACATTCTACTTCTTGCTCCCCCCCCCCCATAGGTTCGTAGCCATATCACAATGCAAAATGAATTCAGTCCACTTCAAAACTCACCATAGTCTTTTAGCCTCCATGCCATCTAAAAGTCCAAAGTGTAAGGTGTCTTCTGAGAGCAGAGCAGTAGTGGCGCATGCATTTAATCCCAGCACCTGGGAGGCAGAGGCAGAGGCAGAGGCAGGCGGATTTCTGAGTTCGAGGCCAGCCTGGTCTACAGAGTGAGTTCCAGGACAGCCAGGACTACACAGAGAAACCATGTCTCGAAAAATCAAAAACCAAACCAAAACAAGGTGTCTTCTGAGACTCAAAAAAAAAAAATCTCTTAATATTAACCCACTATAAAATCAAAATCAAAAGGTAGATCACATGCTTCCAACATACATTGGCACAATGTATATATTATCATTTTAAAAGGAAGGAGAGGAAGAGAACATAGGAAATACTGGGCCAAAGCAAGACTGAAACCCATCTGGGCAAATTCCAAACTCTGCATGTATATTTCTATCGTCAAAGTACTGTTCAGATCTCTCACTCCTACAAGCTTTGCTAAGTGCAGCACACTTTACTCTCTTGGGCTGGTTCAATGTTGGGTATCCTTAGCTCTGGCATGTCCAACATCTTGGGATTCTCTCATTTAGAATTCACTTTAAGAGCTCCTTGAAATGGCCTCTCTAGACCTCCATGCAAGAACTTTCCTATCCCATGCATGACCTCAGTGGCCTCTCTAGACCTCCATGAAAGAACTTTCCTACCCCATGCATGAGCTCAGTGGTTCTTTAGTCACAACCCCTCCCCAGAATAGTTCTTGATGAAGCCAGAAGTGCTTGACAGGAAATGTCAGTTTCTTCTGCCTGCTGACCTGGAACCTGGACCACTCTGTGAATTACATTTGCATAAGCTTGCTTTACTGTTTAGGCCTAGAAAATTTCTCAGGCCTCTCCTTACACAGGTTTCAGGATGAGCTTTTGTGGGGTCTTGTTCTGAGGTTGCCAGTCTCTTTATTTCATTCCACATCAGATATTTTAATTGTATGTCTCTTTGAGCACATAACTTGGCTCCAACATTACATTCCCTGGTACTCCTTTTTCTCCCCAAACTGTACATTTTTTTGTATTTCTCTTTGCCCTGCTTGCTCCTTTTCATTGTAGATCTGTATAAGAGTGACCACTGATAACCATGTACACTTCAGTTCTAGGCTGTCTTGACATGTCCTCTGCCAATGACATTAATACAAAATTCTTCAATTTAGCCTCAGGAAGATTCTTAGGACAATACTACAAGAATTATCTCTACCTCAATCATTATTGTTCCCCTAGCTGGAAACAATAGTCCACATTGCTCTCAACACTACTGTCTTCGAAACTCTTACTAGGATGGCCCATTAGACCCCACATAAAGCATCAACCACCTTTCTAGTCCAAAGTTCCCAAGTCCACATTCCATCAACAAGCAGTACAGTCAGGGCCAACACAGCAATAACCAGTCCTGGTACCAACTTTTGTCTTTCTTACCATTCCATTGCTATGAGGAGACACAGTGGTTGAGGCAACTTATTAAAGAAAATATTTAATTGGGGCTTCTTATCGTTTCAGAGGGTTAGTTCATGACCAACATGACCAACATGGAAGGGTGTGTGGTGCTAGGCAGGCTTGCATGGTACTGGAGCTTAATGAGGAAACAACCATGAAATGAGAGTTAGAGGAGGAAGGAAGGGAGGGAGGGAGGGAGGGAGAGAGAGAGAGAGAGAGAGAGAGAGAGAGAGAGAGAGAGAGAAATAACTGAGAATGCTATGGTCTTTGAAGTATCAAAGCCTGTCCCCAGTAATACACCCTCACTTCCTATTCTTCCCAAATAGTTTCACCAACTGGGGACCAAGCATACAAACATGAATTTATGGGGCCCCTTCTGGTTCAAACCATTAAACCTTTATTGGACCTCCCAGTTTTAATGCCATGACCTATGCCACATGAACATAAATATTCACACTCATGTACAGTGTATGCTCGTAAATGAGCAAATATTAAGATACACTAATATACACCTCTCTCGCTATTGTTTGACTTTCATGACTTTACATAATAGTTTACTTGGGTAAATATCAACAATAATTATTATCTGCCCAAGTGTGGTATTTTGAATGAAAATGTTCCCCATATGATCATAGGGAATAGCCCATATTTGAAAGAATTAGGACCTGTGACTTTGTTGGAGAGGGTGGGGATTTATTGGAGGAAGTGTGTCATTGAGGCGGTTGGCTTTGAGGCTTCAGACTAGCTCAAGCCAAGCCCAATGGCTCACTGTCCCTTTCGGCTGGTGCCAATCTGAATGTAGGACTCTTAGCTACCTCTCTAGCATCATGTCTGCCTGCATGCCATTATGCTTCCCTCCATGACAATAGATAATGGACTAAACCTCTGATCTATAAGATGGCCCCAGTTAAATGTTTTCCTTTATAAGAAGTTGCTGTGGCAATGGTGATTGATTTTTTTAACAGCAATAAAACCCCATTAGGAAACTGAGAAAAATTATTTAGGATTGTATATCCCAGAATCAGTTTTTTTGTTTGTTTGTTTGGGGTTTTTTTGTTTTGTTTTTCGAGACAGGGTTTCTCTGTGTAGCCCTGGCTGTCCTGGAACTCACTCTGTAGACCAGGCTGGCCTCGAACTCAGAAATCCGCCTGCTTCTGCCTCCCAAGTGCTGGGATTAAAGGCGTGCACCACCACCGTCCGGCAAAATCAGGTATCTTTAACTCTTGTTGTGAAGGTCTCAGGTTCATGTGGCTAACTCTTCCTATTTCCTTTTTGCCTAAAGAAGGTTTGTTAAAAGACCCAACTTGGACAATTTTTCAAGCATTGCTCTGTGGCATTGTTTGTTTTTATCTTCTTTTAGGGAAGTCCTATCACCTAGAAGGTTTAAATCACCTTTCTGAATAGTTAATATTATCTGTAGAAAGTGGGAAATGCATGTGTTTTTTTTTTTTTTTAAAGACAATCATGTTATTCTGTCACCTAGAGAGATGTAAGGATAAGTGATAAATCCAAGTTTACACCAGCCATACCTATGGACTATTGCTGCTGACTGTGTTTGCTTCCAGTCTCTCCCCCAGAGAATCAAAGCCTCCACTCTGCTTCTCTTTGTGCTGAGAGAAGCACTGAATTTAGGACTATCTTCTCCACAGCATTTCTTCATGTGAAGATACGTAATTGAAGATACCGTGTTTGAAATCTTTATGAATTCTTTCTTTCTCTTTACCTGACCTCAGTTGAATTCCTAATGTTTCCTTTTTTAATTACTCCTCTGCTGACTTAGAAGATATGTATTTCATATTTCTGTTCATTAATCATATTCTCTTGCAATTTAGCACCAGACTTAACTAAAGATCACCTAACAAAGCTTAATGTATTTAATACTGTGTATTTATCCAGGGAGCAACCACCTCTCTTACTGTCAGACATTCACAGACATTTGCATGTGGCTTTGAGTTTTTATTTTGTTTTAATGTAAACACACACACACACACACACCATTGCATGGATAATTGCCATAAAGGAAGCATGTTGCTGAGAGAACAACTTTCAGGAATCTGTTCTCCCCTTCCATCATGTGGTATTGAACTCAGGTCCACCCAGTGCTTCTCACCTGGGCCAACTACCTCTCTTATCCCATCCAAATTTGTAAGCACTTAATGGTGTTCTGTCAGGAATGGGGATGAAGACACTGTTTTCAAAATGAATTTATGAATCAATTCTTTTGGCCAATTCTAATTAAATAATTATCATCACTAATGGCTCAGGGTAGAAGCTGAGTGTGCTGAGTGGACGGCAAGTGGGTACCGAGTGGGTGTGGGCTGTACAGTCAGAAGGAGGACAGGAAAACAGAGGACTCAGCCTCAGGGTGGACTAGAGGCTGATGGGAGAGACACGCGCAGGGTGGGAACAGGGGCTAGAAGTGCAGCAAAAGCAAATTTCATTTGAAGTGTTCCATGAAAATATATACTTAATATCTAATTTTTAAGAAGAGAAAAACATCTGCCTTGTGCATACAGTAATTGCTGATCGATTTAGCCCAACTGGTATAAAATATCTAAAGCTTTTGAACACTGAAGTTAAAGCATTTTAAGGTCTTTGTTTTTATCTCTTATACACTAATTCTGAAAATGTCCAATCTCCATCTTTTTCTCAACTGGTCCCTCGGTTGTTCCCTTTGAGACCCCTGACCACCTCTGACTGTGTCTCAGGCTGTGAATTTTCCTCTGGGTTTTGCAGTGGGCTTAGCATGTCTGATGACGGCTTGTTTCTTCTCTCAATAATTCTAATTCTACTTTTTGCTACTTTCTCAGCCACCTGTTCCCCTGTAGATACTGAATCCAACTGAAGGATTTTTCTCTTCTCGGAAAGTTAAACATCTGTTAATGAAAAATAACCAGAAGTGAGGTGCTTATTAGAATTTAATTAGAGCACAGATTGTGTTTTTTAAGCAGTTTCCACTGTGGTTCCGCTTACGAACAGTGGTGGGCCCTATTTCACAAATTCTAACTTTATGCCTGTGCAGCAACCAAATTATCTTAATGGGTGTCCGGATGACAAATTAGACAAATGCCTTTCCCCCCCCCGAGTCATTTTCTGATAAAGACACATCGCTTAGTTGCAAAATGACAAACTATGTGTTCAAGTGACAAATCTTTTAATTAAAATTTACAAGCAGTTAAATGCTGTTTGACCCAAAAGGAGCCTGTTATCATGAATCACTTTGAGCGGACGCTGGGCCTTTCGGGAGGATCGATCGTGATGGCCAGAGCCTGTCCAGCGCTGTGCAGTCCCCTGCTTTAGACCCATCTTCGGGTTCACAGCAGCTTTTACCTGGTTCAAAAGAACTTCAATCTAGTTGAAAAGAATTTAAGAGTTCCAGTGAGTCTTTAAACTCTATACAGCTTCATGAATATTTAATGTCACGTTCAGTGTTCAAGCAAAATGTTCTTCCATCTTAAGAGAAAATAGCTAAACTTTTGATGAGTTATGGTTTTTACCGCATATGCAATCATCTTTCATGAGAAGGCCGGGTAGGTTTTATTGTTTGAGAATAAGGGTGGCCATTGCATTTACTCACCAATACAGTAAATGTAAAATTGCTTAAGTAACATGCTTTATTATTTATGCTGGCAACCACATAATGTGAGGGTAGTTTCATAAAAAGTATAAATTAGAGAAATCTCACGAGCCACAGGCTGTGGATCTGTTTTATGGCTCTGACTTAGCTGATGTCCTTTGGCTTCAGTGTTTATTACAACACAGAGGAAGCACATACAGCACAGCACCCCCTGCAGGCTGAATCGCACACGCACACCCTCTCCTGGGTATACTTTTCATCCTGGCTTTCTTCTCAATGCTTCTTCTCCATGTTAGGGCTGACTCTGTCGTAGAATAATCCTTGCTTGGTTTTGGTATTAATACTAAATACCCTGCACAAACCTACAGGTAGATGCACACACTGACACAGGGTGAAAGTAATAAATATGATACAAATAAAATTTTAAGACACATAAAAAGATTCAACTAAAATATATTCAACCTCTCTTCTCCTATTATATAGAAAAGACAACAAAGTTACCAGGTCACTCAGAGTTGTTAAGATTATAATTATATGATATTATTTCATAGCCAATTTTGGTTTTTAAAAACAACCTTGAGTTTTTAATCCACAGATATAAGGAGGCATGATAACTAAGCATGCTGAAAGACCCATGGTTTGATAGAATGTTGTAACAATGTATCACAGTATGCTATGCAACTCCATTTAACAAGAAAAAAGCCCATGAGCTTGGTTTACAAGGACAGTAATGGTGACCACAGCCCAAATATGCCATAAATAGCCTGAGAACACAGTGGTGGTCCCTTGTGCCATACTTAAATGATGTTGACAAACAATTTGCTTCAAACAGGGAAATATTTTATAAATGGTTGAAACCCACAAACTATTTGATTCTTAGTTGAGATTCATGGTTCAGCCAATGGTTTAGCCATCCTTTCCAGGGTTTTTTGAAAGACTGCAACCTCTAATTATCCACACTCCTCACAAATATTTGTCAAAATGCAAATGAGAATTCTACCAAATGAAAGTAATTAGTCTACTTGTTAAATTTTTCTCATATTAAAAAAGACTTACTTTCTAAAGCATGGTGCTGAGAAATAAGGGACTTGCCTAGCAGTTGCTCCTGAGGTATCTCTGTCACGTGACATTCACACTGATGGCCAATGGCCCTCAGAGTGCCCAGCTCTTATCTTGTGCCCAGTTTTGAGTTTTGCCACTTGGCACTTTCCTCCGTAACTGGCAGGTACAAACAGGCCCCTTCATACCATAGAAGGCTTAGAACCCCCTCCCTGGATTCTTACTAGGTTTGTCTGTGACAGCCTCTGTCTGTGCCCCAAATGCCGCACTTATGAAAACACATAGGGAAATCCATATTACCTTCCTTTCAAGTATTAATTCAAGGGTATAGTATGTATTTATTAGTGTGCTTTCATAAATAGTGAAAATAACCATCACACACACACACACACACACACACACACACACACAATCCCCATTACCCCAAAACTAGGTGGAGAGGAGAAAGAAAGGTTGAGCTCACTTCATTTACCATGTACAAAGCCAGAGTTTGATCCCTAATGCCACATAAGCCCAGTGCACTGTTACGATCTCATGACTCCAGCATGAAAAAAATAGAAAAGGATGAGAAGTTAAGGTCACAGACCAGAGTTCAAATCTTAGTCTGCCATTTATTCCCACTGTAGCAGCTTCACTATGACTTGAATGTTTTTAGATTTATTTCTCATGCTAAGAGGCCTCTGAAGAACAAGAAGGGTATGTGTCTCTTGCCATACCTAGCAGCTAATTCAGAGGAAATCCAGGTTCTGTTTCCTATTTCTGGTCTCACTCTCCTATAAGCTCTCTTCATATGCTGGTGCAGCCTCCATCAAACACAGTCTTTTTCATCCTAAACCCGTCTTCTCCAGTCAGTCCAGGGTGGAGCATGCAGCTTCCCAGGCCATCTGAAGAGGATTTGACTCTGGCAGATTAGAAGATTAGACACAGCACACAGTGTGTCCCTCTGTCAGCAGTGTTCTGCCTTCTCTGGGAAACACAGTAAAAACCTACCAGAGTCCTTTAGCTGAGTCCTTGAGTCTCACTTACTCAAGTCTAGAATTGATTAGCCACCACCACCAGCAGCACCCCTGCCAAGGTCATCTCTGACAATTTTGGCATCTTGGAGGGACTCCTGATCACTTCATCAAACACAGTCCCTGGTATGACAACAAATTCAGCTACAGCAACAGCTTGGTGAGCCTGTGGCTGGATAAGCAGCCCTAAGCCACCGACCTCAACAGGAACGGAACAGAAGAAGACAGAGGTTCTTGACTGCTGAGAAGGTCCTGTATCGACTCCATTTCCTCTCAGTTTCTGTCCTAGGCCTCCAGAAGAAAGGAAGGGGTCTTAGGGAGACTTGCTCTCTTCAGTGCCATCAAGAAAGTTTACTGCACCCACAAAAGAAGAAGGAAAAAGAGAAGGAGGAAGAGAAGAAAAGGAGAAGAAAGAGAAGGAGGTGGAGAAGGAAAAGGAGAAAGAGAAGGAAGAAGTGGAAGAGGGGGAGGAGGAGGAGATGAGGGGTGAGAAGGGAGAATAGGAAGAGAGGGAGAAAGAGGGGGAGGAGAAGGATGAAGAAAGGGAAGAAGAGGGGGAGGAGTAGGAAAAGCAGGAGGACTACAGGAATGGAGTAAACATGAGATGCAGAAAATGCTGTCAACTGGGCACTCAGGTTGCCGGTCCAGAACAGGATGGCATCCTATGTTACTGTCTATGGCCTCAAGGCACAGGGAATGTGGACTCTCAGGGGAAGGCTGCCTGGTTGACAGCATTGTAGCTAAGCAAGAAGGCAACCCTGAAGCTATATTAAGCATTTGTGATTATTCTCAGGTGAGGTCCATGAGTAGAAAAGTCCTCTGTTCTGTGGGCTGCTGAAGCCACATCTGCAAAAGTGTGAAACTTATAAAAGAAACTGAAGTTTCTACAAGCTCAGATTAGCTTGGGGTCTACAGGGAGGATGTGTTACTGCTGTCTTTAGATGGCATCAGAGAAGACTTCGTGGTCTCAAGGATCACAGAGCTGATGTTTAGAGCTAAGCTGTCAGATTTTAGGATTAAAAAAAAGTTATCTTCAAGTTGGGGTGGTGTTTTCAGGATAATGACTCAAAAATAAAGGAAGCAGAGCTTACTTAAATTTTTACTTAAAAATGGAACCAAAACAGTAAGAAGCAAACAGGACAAGAAAGAAAATGTTCAGAACTGATAAGGAACTTGAGGCTTGAAGTCTGTAAGTTGGTTTGACGTTTGTGTGTCAAGGGAAAGCTTTGAGTAATGGGGTGACTTGTTCCAAGCGGCAGAGTAAAGATAATTCTGTCAGAGACACATGGGGCTGACGGACACTGGAAGATACTGAGACATGATAAAGAGAAGCAAAAGTCATTTAAGTAACAAATGACCAAGTCCTGGGTCCAATATAATTCTATGACAAAGATGTGTTTGATTAACACTAGAAAATGGCCCCGGGGAAATGTGTCCCTTAACCAGAAGTAAGGCGTGGCCACTCCCTTGAGGATCCTTCTCTGGGTGATTGTTCCCTGTACCCCAGTGCTCCATACACTGAGGTAGAAACTGGAACCCCAAATTCCAACTCCATGACAATTTCTGGCTTCCATGTGCTCAAAGACACATCAAAGCTGAACAACAAGAAGACAAACTGAACATATAGAACACAGCAATAAGAGTTGCTGAACAAAATAAATATTTGATGAGCACCTGTTTATAGAATGCTCTGATGTGGTGGATTTCGGGACTTATCACTAAACATGTAAGCCAGTTGCAATCACCAAAGAACCTGAAAGCCTGCAAGACATGAATGGATTAAAAGAAGACAAAATAAAATGTGGAGGCGAAGGGTCTGTGCAGATAATTTAGGGACTCTGGCCATTTACAGGATGCAAAGGCTTCTGGGAACAGCCAGGCCTCCAGCTGGCCACTGTGTTGGAGTTGTTAGGTTCCCATCATCTGAGACATTAAGGCACCTGAACCAGAAATGAGCCAGAGCTCTTTAGAACAGGTTGGTAGGACAAGATCAGTACAGTAGCTCTGTAGTCTGTGCACGTTGGACAGCATTGTCCGTGTGTCTGGTGATGATGTAGATTACCTAAACATCTATTTCCCTTTTTATAAAGAAAAAAACATATTCAATTCCACACATGTACTAAGAGGATAAAAAATTATGTGCCCAGCAAGATTTCTTAGCAGATAAAGATGCTTATAGCCCAAGCATTGTGACTGACTTGAGTTTGATTGACAGAAACTGCATGCTAGAAGGAGAGAATGGACAGACCATTGTCCTCTGAAATATTCACTCCCTCATTGCATCAGCAAGACAAGAGCATGCTAAACAGTTCCCTGGACATGAATATAAGCCTCCCTCCCTCCCTCTGACTCCCTCTCTCCCTCTCCTCCTTTTCTAGTGCCCTACAGTCATAGTCCTTTTCTATATCCTATGAATATAATGAGCATGTGAAGAGGTTCAAAACATGTCTGGATGTCACAAGCAGGAGGGGAGGGGGATACAAAGGGGTGTCGCAGTTACTGTTCTATTGTAAAGAGACATCATGGCTAAGGCAACTCTTATAAGAGACAGTGTTTAATTGGGCTTCAGTTTTAGAGGGTTGGTTTATGGTCACCATGGATGGGAAGCCAACAGGCACGGCACTGGAGAAGTGGCCGAGAGCTTTACATCCTAGTCCACCAGAACACAGAGACAGAGAGACTGAGACAGGTATGACCTTTTGAAACCTCAAAGCCCACTCCAGTGACACACCTCCTCCAACAAGGCCACACCTCCTAATCCTTCCTAAAGAGCCCCATGCCCTGGTAGCTAAGCATTCATATATATGTGAGCCTATGGAGGTCATTCTCATTTAAACCACAACAGAAAGGAAGAGAGAAAGTATCTAAAGCCTTAAGTGGTCAAGTGTTTCTCTCAAAGCGTAAGGCAGAAAGCAGTGCACTTCTTTGCACAGGTTTGAGTGGGTCTCCAGCAAAGTAACTTTCGTGATGCTTTTGATAAATCCTAGTCAATCTGTATCTGATTGGTCCAGTTTATACATCTATGGGTTTGAAATTCTGACCTTACTGTCATTTCTAACAAGCAACACACAAGACATTAACACCAAAGCAGTGAAGCTCACATAAGTGGACCCAAGTTCTCTGACTTTGTGTTTGTAAGTCACAAAACATGGAAAGAAGAAACAGAAAATTAAACGAACAGTTCTAATAGTACTAAATCATAACCTAGAAATTTTAAGTTGACAACATGAGGCATTGAAGACCAAAAAGGGTAGGATCAGATAAAACCACGAACTGTAGAGTCAACAGTTTACACAAGATCCCTCACCACATGCTAAGCAGTTGTTCCTGGTGGAACAAGCGCTTCCTCTCCTGACCTACATCATTCAATTGCTACTACTGAAAGGGTTAAAAGTAAGATTGACAAGACATTGAGATTTTAGTTTTGGAACTTGAGAGATGGCTCAGTAGTTAGGAGCACTGACTGCTCTTCCAGAGGTCCTGAGTTCAATTCCCAGCAACCACATGGTGACTCACAACGGTCTGTACTGGAATCTGATGCCCTCTTCTGATGTGTCTGAAAACGTGATCTGCCACAGATCTGCCACCAGGGCCATGCTAGGCTCTAGGGAAGTACAGAGGTATGCTCCCAGGAGTGAGGGTGAGAAAGCACAGTCTGAGATGTGAGAAGGCCAGAGCTGGTTCTGGGGTCCTCAGTCCTTTGGCAAGGCTGGAGCCATGGGGTTCTCAGACTCTTGTACATCTAGGAGTCACTAGGAGTCTCAGAAGAGCAGAAAATGGAGTAGGGGATCAAAGGGCCAGGGACAGTGTCTAGCTCAGGGTGGAGGGGGTTGTGGAGGAGAGGAGAGCTCCAGCGTATCCCAACAAGGAGTGATTGTTCTTGTCTTGGTGGCACTTGTGGCTGGGAGCACAGAGACCTTCTACAAGAGATTAAGCTTCAGCTCTGTAGGCAAAGACCTTCTTCATGGCTCCCCACAGTGGATCTTGATGAAAAGAGACAGTCCATGGTTCTAAACAGTTTATTGTCATGGCAGAAAATGGATACCTAAAACCATACTGTATTTATCAGAAGGGGCCTGAGATTAAATACTTTTTACAGGGAGGAATGTGTGGGAAGGGAAGCTTATTGGCTACGCCATCTGGACCTCTAGGTACCTCATTAGCATGGAGAACTCTATTGTGAACCTACATGACCAGAGGACACATTTCTTTTATGTGAGAAGTATGGCACATGTTCCAAGACAGGAGTCTGGCAGGGAGCTTGGAGTCACCTAAGCCTTAGGTGTGTGCCCACCAAGTCTCAGGATCTTGACCTACTCTACCTTAACAAACCTCCTGACATGGTTTTACATACCACAGTGTTCTTGCATACAACAAGTAAATAGTCTTTAAAAAAGAAAAAAGCTTTTAGTTTCTGCACTGTTGCTGCATTGGGTTTAAAACTGAGTTTCTCCTGTCATCATGTAAAGAATCAAAAAGCAGGAAGGAGACTGGATAGCAACTCTGACTCTGTCCTTGGCAGGCATTGCATACCTCTGTGCCCATTCCCAGACTGTGACTTCATCTGCCATGCTGAGCTGGATGACAAGGCTACCTGGGAAAAGATGGAGGGATGCCACCCAACTCCAGGCTAGAAAGAGAAAGCCCCCAAGGTCTGCAAGGGTGTTTTGTAAAACATCCTTGTATTTTTTATATATATGCACATATATATTTCATATGTTAAAGCCTCGTTTTCTAGACAACAAGCAGGGTGATCTGTCCATATTTATATAATTAATATGTGATGAAAACAAGTGTGGAAGATGGGATTCCCCTTAAGGATCCTCCTCGAAGCAGGACATTTGGAAGCTACTTTTGAGAGCAGAGGGAATGCAAAAGACAGCCAATATGGCAGATGTGCATCTGAGTGAAGCATAGGAATCTTATCCCACAGAGTAGGTAGAGCACACAGAGTCCTAAGAAAACAAAACCAAGAATCTATCAAGAATTCTTAGGAACAAGACCACACAAGGAAGGCTTAAAATTTTCAGGAAATGGAGCAATTTAAATCACCATCTCATGCTGATGAATAGGGCCACTGCTGGGGGAGAGGAGAGGAAGTTAAGGCCACAATGATCCTGAGATATAGAGAAAAAACATCTTTAGGATTTAGTAAGACTATGAGATCATAAATAGGAAAGTGAGCTGTGAATTAAGCCTCAGCAGAGAGAGTCCAGGGCACTTGTGGTTTGCAATAACATCTGCAGCAGATCTCCTGGCTAAAGGCTAGAAGAGCCCAGCTCAGGTTTTCAGCCTCCTGCTGTCGCTGTCTGGGTTTGGCTCAGGTGCTGATCTGTCTGTGTTCTTCTCATACTTCCCTGTTGCAGGACAGAAGGTTCAGTGATACCTTGCAAGTCAGTTTGACCCCTGACATCTTGACCCCGCAGTTGTATCGATAAAGTGACCAACATTCTTCCAGGGCCTTCCCCAACCAGTGAAGACAAGATGATGTTTCTTTGTGTGTGTGTGTGTGTGTGTGTGTGTGTGTGTGTGTATGGCTTTCCCATTTCTTCTCCATCCAGGTATAAACACATCAATATTGTCTTCTCATGAAATTAAATCCAAACTCTGTCGTACCCAGAGCTTTGGGTAGCATTTGATACTGAATTGACCAGTTTAGGGTAAAATAGTACATTCTTCATAGGGCCTGAGATAGGACGATTTCAAAGTCTGTGTCTAAATCGAAGCTTAAGGGGCCAAGATGGCTCAGAAGTTAGGAAAACTCACTATTCTTACAGAGGATGGAGTTCAGTTCCCAGTACCCACCTCACATGCTTTATGCGCATGTTTATCCCAGCTACAGGAAATCAAATGTTTCCTTTTCTTTTCCTTTCCTCATATGCACATACAGATAAATACACATGATAATAAAAATAATTATCTAATCTGGAAATTTCAGCTGTGCAACTCGGTTCCAAGTCTGTGCATTACAGAACCCAGACACCTCCCTGTCTGACCACGGTGGCAGCTCACATAGACTGTAAAGATGCCACAGAACTGTTAAGACGGGAATTAGAAAATATTCTGTATCCATAAAGCCAGGCTATAAACCCAAGCCTGTACCACCTGCCCCCACATGTGTAATGGTCTCCACAGGTCATATTGTCACCAGACTGCTGTACTTTCAAAAGCTATTGAGATGCTTGGGGTATGAAAGGTGCCATATAAAACTGAATTTAATTCCACACTCTTCCAGTAATTTGCCTCATAAATACTTCTTGAACTGGTGAAATACTTTCGATTATAGAAATAAAACTTATGTATTCACAACTTATGTGTTATTTCATCTTCTTAGAAGTCAAAGGACTCTTCCTGTGTTTGCGATATCCAAATAAATCTGCTGCAGACATTTTTATAACGGCTGTTAGCACATGTGACATTGAACCCAGAGTTAGCTCTGTTACCTATTGTGTCTCTTGAAATTATTTTATGTATACTTCCTAGTGATTTTGAATAAACAGGATAAATTTTCATCATTAATAATTCTTTCTTTCTGCCTAAAATATCAATTTAACCCATAAACCAGGAGATACTTATGTGGGGACATGAATCAGAAAGGGTTTCTGAATCTCACTGAGGAGAAAATGTGACTGCACTCTACCTGATCCTGAGGCAGGAGCATGGCTCTGGCAACCACTCAAGTCTGTGTCTTCAGAGCATGGTCTTCTCTGAGCATTGGCAAATCTCAGTGCAAATCCTGCTAGGTTTATACATTCACTGGAAATCTTTGGTACTTAAGTTACAAGAGTTAGAAACTACATTCTATGGTGTACACATGATGTACATCACTGTTTTCTAAGTTTTATTAATTCTTTGAATTTTTTTAGTTTTACACAAATATATTTAAAACATACTTACCTTCCAACACTCTTCCCAGATCCAGCCCCTCTTCCTGACCCACCCGTTTCCATACTTTTTTAAGAAATCCCTTCAAGACCAATTCATGCTATCCAAATATTCCTGTCTGAGTTATCTTCCACTGTATCCAGATTGATGTAACCAAGGGCAGCACTCTTAGAGAAAACTGACTCGCCCTGTCTTCACCTGCTAACATCTGTCAAAAGCTCCATGGCCAGGGCTGTAATTTTATGTAAACCTCCCCTCTCTGTCCTAGTATTTGGCTTGGCTTGGGTTTACTCAGGTCTTATGCTTGCTGTCACAGCCACTGTGAGTCCACATATGCAGCTGCCCTGTTGTGCCCAGAAGACACTATTACTGATTTATTTTGTTTTGTTTTTAATAGTCATCTACCACCTCTAGCTCTTTCCACTTGCTCTTCTGCAATGAGCCTTGGGGGAGGGTACAGTACGTATATTCTCTTCAGGGCTGAGCACTCTGCAGTCTTGTTCTCTGAACCTTGGCCAGTTCTGGGTCTCTGTGTTAATCACCATCCACCATGAACATAAGCTTCTCTGATGAGGGTTGAAAGGTTCACTGATCTATTGGTACAGTGATAAGTCATTAAGAGTCAGTTTACTACTATTTATGTTTAATAATATAATGGTATGTTCTCTCCTGGGACCTATGACATATCTAGTAACTGATTTGTGGTCTACTAATGGTACCAGGTGTGGGTTTCATCTTGTAAAGCAGGACTCTTGTGTCACTATTGGGCATGTCTTGCCATGCCTGTAATTATTGTACTTTCAGTGTTCACAGCTGGATAGGACTGACGATTGATTTAATTTTCCTGTACTATGTAAATAGCACCTTCCAGCATTAGGAAGGCTACATAGGAATGAAGCTTCCATGTCAGTGATGGCTTGATTTTATCATATTCTATGACTCAAGTATGTAGTATTATCAGCAGTGTAGTCTTAGAGCAATGTGTTCTGGATGGTGACCAAGAGCAATGGAAATAACTTGTAATGTTTGGCGTCTAAGGGTCTCACTGGCCAACAACAGCAAAGAGTTAACCCATTCTTAACATTAGGATGCTTATTTGTCAACTTCTGCTGTTTAATAAAGACATTGTTGCCCTGTATAGGGTAACTCTGTTTTATCTTTGTGTGGGGTGTGTGTGTGTGTGTGTGTGTGTGTGTGTGTGTGTATACATTGCTTCAGTAAGTTTCCATGTGTCCTTTATCTAAAGCTCTTCAGAGATTTTATCATTTCTCATACTCTCTTCTCTACCATACCCTGACTCCTCAGACTTTCTGCTCCATTATTCTTTTTAAACCAGTAAATTCCATCTCCCCTCCCTTGAGAATCCTTCTGCCCTATGCACCTTAGAGCATGAGATGACTAAGGATATGAGAAACAACCATCCAATTGGATATTTAAGATAGCAGATGGTGGCTCCTGGTGATTAAATACGAATACACATGAGGTTGTATACAGACCCTTTGAGAGGGCTTATAGAGCTTTTGTCGGGCTACAATGACTTTTGTTGCCTCGACACAAAATTACAACTATTTTCAGTGTAATATAAAGGAATTACCCCATGACTTTAGACCATATTTTATCCTGCTAATCCAGGTGTTCATTTCAAGCCCCTCTCAGTTTTGGAATTATAGGAAGATATAAGGCCTCCATGAGTCTAAAGCCCTAGATGATATTGACCCTTCCATGAAAAAAATCAGGCTATAGTGAAGATTTACACTTTCAAAAATAAAACCACTTGAGATTTATTATTTTGTGGACTTTTATATTAGAAATATGGAATATGATTAATATATCATTCAGTGATATAATTTGATTAAAAATATACTAGTTCAAAAAGAAATTTAAATACTTGGCATGAAACTCATAGCATGATTTTTATATGCCTACCAGTGTGGGACAGAGCCCTGACTGACCATGATGCCACAAAGAGTCTAGTAAGTTGCAGTTAGGCTGATGGTACAGGTGGGCAATCTTAGGGCTTCATGTTCAAAGCCTACCTGAGCCCAGAGTGAGTTCAAATCCAGCCTAGTTGGCTCATCCAGACCCTGCCCCTAATTAAAGATAGCAATGGCTGGGCCATGATTCAGTAGAGATTCCTTCTGTAGCAGATGTGGGGCCCTAAGTTCAATATATATAACAAAATAAACTAATTTAAAATGTAATTCTTAAATCAAGTCTCGAGTTTACATCATAGTTCACATGTTACTAACTTCACAAAAGGTTTAGCATTTATCTTTTGATTGATACTACCAGGAAAGGCCTGTCTCCTCAATTTAAACCTACAGATATGACCTCAATCCACAGATATGACATCATCAAGAGTGCCTTTCCTCACAATAGCAGAAGAAATTTTTTGCATTCCCATGAGGATAGTTTAGCCAATAGAAATAGCTTTGCACTCGTTGATGTCATAGCTTCTGGTCTAACTCATTCACACAGTGAGATGATGGACTCCACACATTGCTGACTGATGCTTCACCCTCTTCCTCCCCTACCTTTTCCCCAACCCTTGGTATGAGGAATGCAAACTCCGAGAGTATCAGACTGGAGTCTGCCATGCTGAAAGCCACCAACACAGACAGAGTAGCTATTGATCCTCCCCTCTGTGGGTCTCACAATGCCCAGGCATGAGCACTATGCTTTCAGATGACCAGTCTTAGGAGACTCAGAACATAAATAGACTTGAGTCACAGAATCACACCCCATCACAAGTCACTTAGAAGGATTAAAAATGAACACAGAATGGTTAGAGTGGTGTCTGCTCAGCCCAAGCCTCCAGCAGACTTTAATGTGGGTGATGGAGGCACAGTGACCACCAAGAGTGGAGGTCTGTGCCATGGTGTTGGTTCCATTTGTTTAAGCTTTGGACAGTGAGAAAACTATAAGTCAACATCACACTACTTATTGAAATATAAGTTACCAGAAGAGGAGGAAGTAATTGCAGAGTCTGTGGTGACACTTCCTTTGTGACAGTTATCAAGTTTTGCGGTTACAATTTTATGTGCTTTAATGTCATATTTCAATTAAAAGTTTGCATTTTCAAAACTTAAAAACATTTTTGAATAAAAGAATACAAATGGCTAACTTCTTCCACAGACATATAACAGCCTGATAAAACTCATTGTTAATTAAAATCTAAACTTGTCAATGAAATATGTGGCCCCTTAAATTGATCATGAAGACCTGACCCACATCTCATGTGTCCATTCTGAACTACATCCCACAAGTCTTAAAAGCTAGTGTTGTCAAAATCAATTCTTCTCACCTCAAAATAATGAGCCTGTTGCCCAGTCTCTCCTCACTATTTCCTAAAATAATTCAACACTGTCTGACATTTTTTAAAATGTGGGGTTTTTCTCTCTGTTTTTAAAGCATAAGGGAAACCCCAGCTGTAGTCTGTCTGTTTTCTCAAGACAAACAGAGTCCATTTGGCACATAGGTAAGTAACCTGAGATGCCTCCTGCATCCTCTGCTCTGTGGGCTTCTGAGAAATGGTTTACAATGACTTCAGCCTCTACATAAGCAGTGAAGCTTCCAGAAGGAAAGAGAAACTTGCCATACAGTAATGTTATCCAAGTCTTACATTCTGAGTGGCTTTGATTTTTATATACAATTTCAAAAATGTGATAAGAATGCTGAAATGTAGCTCTCCACAACTGACAGCTTCTCACGGGAGTGCAGGTGGGAAAAGACTCAATTTTCCTTATTGGGCTGGCAAACTGGAGTTTGACTATGCTCCAATGAGTATATGAGCAACACAAATGAAACTTGGTCTCCTCTTTTCTTTCTTTCTTTCTTTCTTTCTTTCTTTCTTTCTTTCTTTCTTTCTTTCTTTTTTCTTCTTCTCCTTCTCCTTCTCCTTCTCCTCCTCCTCCTCCTCCTCCTCCTCCTCCTCCTCCTCCTTCTCCTCCTCCTTTTCCTCCTTTTCTTCTCCTCCTCTACCTCCTCTTCTTCTCTTTCTCCTCTTTCTCCTTCTCTTCTCCTCCTCCTCCTCCTCCTCCTCCTTCTCCTCCTCCTTTTCCTCCTTTTCTTCTCATCCTCTACCTCCTCCTTCTTCTTCTCTTTCTCCTCTTTCTCCTTCTCTTCTCCTCCTCCTCCTCCTTCTCCTCCTCCTCTTCCTCCTTCTCCTCCTCCTTTTCCTCCTTTTCTTCTCCTCCTCTACCTCCTCTTCTTCTCTTTCTCCTCTTTCTCCTTCTCTTCTCCTCCTCCTCCTCCTCCTCCTCCTCCTCCTCCTTCTTCTTTTCCAGGGGTGGGTCACAAGGGTGAGGAAGTATACTTTACAGGACTAGAAAAAGTGTCGTCAGGGTTCATAATATGAAATTCTCAAATAATCAATAAAAACATTATGAAATATAGGAGTCTCCATTTCGGGGCCATTTGACAACTTCCTATGCATGGATAATTTAATATGTAAAAATATGAGGGAGAACTTGAAACTCAGATACAATGTGGTCTGTTTCTTCTTGTCATAGAAGGCTGGGACCATGGCTTTGTACTGTTGAATTATACCAGAAAGACATTGACTCATGTTCTTGGGATCATGCAAATATGACTCCAGGATACTGAGCATGGCTTTGTCACTGGGCTTGTCCCTTGTGCAGGTTCCCTTCTTGAACCCTGCTTGCTGTAACACAAGAAAAAAACTCATCAGGGCTTTCTGCTTTTATTTATGAACATTTCCTTGGCCTTTTCCTCCTAGAATTTTTAATTTATTTCCTCATGAGAATCAACAGTTAATGGTAATGTCATCTTTGGAGAACTCCCTAAGATCTCTACAGTCTGTGTCAGGACCAAGTGGATAGCTTCCCTTCTCTCCTGTCATTATTTCTAATTCAGGATTTTATAGTTCAGTAACCTGCTCTTCAGAAACCATAAATCCTCAGCTAACTGGAAGTTAATATTTGAGATTTTTTAATCACTGGGTTTCTTCGAACAATTCCAAACTTTTGCAATTGTATTACCCCAGATTGATCTTCATCTTCAAGTCAATTTTAGCAACCTGGCTTTTTTTTAATGAGCCTATGTCTTAACTCCCAGATTATTCTCCCTCTTTAATTTGTTGATGTATCTGAGAACTTGACAAGTACCACGCAAGCTAAAAGCACCATCATGGACACCCTAATATGCTCCTTGTCATTTCAAGTCATTTTCAGAAACCAGAGCATTTGCGAGTCACTTTGGTAGAGTGTTACATATATGAGCTATTCTCTTGAGTAGCTGTAAGTATCTAACTCTTGTCAAAGAGTGTAACCAGGAGGAGAGCAGACTCACTGTGTTGCCTCACAGAGCTGTGAATCTTCAATGTCTGGGGTCATGGTCTACACAGCAGCCCAAAGCTCAGCCAGCTGGGCTTATGACCTCAATCCTGTCAGGAGTGTGTGTATCCTTTGGGCCCCAGAGTGTCTCAGGCCTCTGCTCTTCAGCACTGTGCTTCTCCATCACACTCCACATAGCACACCAGGTGAATGCTGATGGGTTTTGTTGGATGGGCATCACTGTCTAGACCAGAAATGGGCAAACATTTTGTTCTAAAAACAAATGGCAAATACTTTAACTTTGCAGGTCATAAGGCATCACTGACAAATATTCAACTCTGCTGCAGAGGCTCAATGCTGAAATGGTCCCACAAAAGTAGCCACAGATAACATGCAAATGAGCAGACAGGCAGGTGCCCATGCCTCTTCAGTTTTTGCATGGCTCTTGAGATAAAAATGGCTTTTACATTTTAATGCTTTTTAAAAATCAAAAGAGGAATAATATCCCATGACATTTGAAAATTATACTAGATTACAGTTTTGGTGTTCATAAATAAATTTTATTGGACATAGCTATGCCTGCTCATTTACATATCACCTATGAATACATTTACATGGTAATGGCAGAGTTGGGTATTGGTAAAGTAGTTACAAATGACATGGAATATTCCTTCACATTCTTTGGTCATAACAGTCTTTACATCCTTAAAATATATAAAAAGTAAAACACTAGGTTAGGAAAACCTGTAGATCCAATGATCAAAATTTGATAATGTTAAAGGAGAAAGGGATATTATTTTACACTTCTTAGTGAGAATCAGTTACTTATAATTATCGATCCAAGAATCAAACACTCAAATGGTGCTGACAGGTAATGTTAAAGATGTGTTTGAGTCAATAGGGCCAAGTGTCTCATTTCTGTCAGCTTTAACACAAAAATCAAAATGAACTTTTCACTCATAGCCCTTTTGTTCTGATAGTAAGATGTACCCACAAAAGCTAGGAAATTTACAAGAGCTGATCAAAAGTCAGCTGTAGGTTCTCATCTTCTATAAACTGTACAAGTCAGATGGTGATTACTTGTGATCATTAGAAAAAGCA
Source organism: Arvicanthis niloticus (assembly GCF_011762505.2). Lineage (NCBI taxonomy): Eukaryota > Metazoa > Chordata > Mammalia > Rodentia > Muridae > Arvicanthis > Arvicanthis niloticus. The sequence goes on from NC_047661.1 coordinate 132,729,348, forward strand.
AAACTAAGATATCTTTATCACCAAAAGCCCCCCTGACAGTAGACAAAGTATGGCCTGCTGCAAGCTTTCTCTAGATAGGATCTGAGCTTCGTAGCAGGTCTCCAGTTCATGTGCATTTGTGTGCTTGGAGATTAATAACTTCCCTAAGAAATTAATGGTGGCGGTCACAAATCCATCCATTCTCTCACTTATACATTTGACGCCACCTCCAAAAAGATAAACATTTGGTGTCTGTTATGTACTGGTGTTGAAGGACCACAGATGGCAAGCGTGTCTGGAATGTCCTCTGACACCCCACACACACACACACACACTGTAGCATGTCTGGAATGTCCTCTGAAACCCCCCCACACACACACACTGTAGCATGTCTGGAATGTCCTCTGACACCCCCCACACACACACACACTGTAACTGGAGAAATCACTTATAGCTAATGGAAAGAGACTCATATAGATTTAGAATAAGACAGTAGAATGCAATAACATGGTCAAGAGTCAAATAAGCAAGGTGTAAAATAAAGCTAAATTAGGAGCTGAGGGTCACAGAGACCCAAAGTGTACAGCAAAGACTTCCTGAAGGGGAAAAACTTATAAAGGAATCTGAAGTGTAGAAAACACACAGAGCTTTTGGTGAATGAATAAATAAATGAGCTTTTGATAGAGGTTGGAAAAAACACAAATTCATGGAATTGATGACCATCCAGACTGTGCTTCTAGACCTCTGTAGTCCTCCATGAGGCTCAGGTGGAGAGGTGAATACTGTCACTTCATTTCATGTGCTTGGCCAAAGAAAGCCTAGTGGCTGACCTGACTTCCTAAGACAAGAAAGCACATACTTCTCTCCATGGAAGGGTCCTCAAAGGTGCCTTGGGAAGAGCCTGGGTGAGAGGAGACTGACACTTGAGACACAGCAACTGCCACACTGGACCATACATGAATGTTTATCTTCATTGGCTTCTGATTGGTCTTTGTGTTCTCAGCCACATAGATTTCAAATTAGCTATTCTCACTTTACCTGAAATAATTATCAACCTTCCAAATGCTGGTTATGTGAGGGACCACATGCAAAAGCATGCTGATAACTTCTAGAAATGTATATCTTGGGTGAAGCTGCAGGTCCTTGATGCATTTGCCTTGATGCACAAGCACACACACAGATACACACACTCATGCACACATACACACATACACTGCACATATACACAAACATATACCCACACAAACACATACACACACATACACTGAATGGATGAAGCAAGACAAGCTTCAACTTTACACATATACAGTCAGACAGACAGACAGATTGGGTGGATGAAAGAAAAACTCCATTGAGCAGGTTCCAACCATTTTAAGCATATATACATATACATCATATACATCATATACATATACATATACATATACATATACATATACATATACATATACATATACATATACATATACATACACACACACACACACATTTGGTGGATGGAGAAAACTCCAACAAGTTGACTCCAACAACTTTATTTCTTTCTCTTATTCTTTTTATACCACCCAAGGCAGAGTTCTCTATATAAGAAAATATCTCATAGCCACAAGTTACATATTCTCTAAAAACAATCATTACAAAAACATATTCAAGAACATTAATATCATTACACAAAAGGAAATTACAGGAGGATTATTGATTAAGTATTCTTCTTTTGAAACTCATATCCAACTAAACATTTCCTATCTATTTTTCTCTCTACAAGTTCAACATAACTCCAAGCAATAATTTTTTACTTACTGATTAACAAAGTTTAAGGAAGCCAGTTTACAGTAGCATAGTTTTCTCCTATGCTAAGTTAACAACAATTTGTATTTACTGAGAAATATAACATCACCTATCTTACGTATTATTTTTGAGGTCTTCTTCAGCTAAACTGGCTAATGATCTATTCTTTATTCTTATACTCATAATAGAGTTATTTACTCTTTATTCATAACCATGTCTTTTCATGGTGCACACCACTACCTGTAGGTCATAAGATCTAGGAATTCAAACCCAACCTAGAATGAATGTTTTCTTTGATTATTAATTTATCTCAAACCTATTTTTCTTGCTAGTGCAATACATGTTTATAATACATGAGATCTCACATTTTTAATTTTGCTATTCTATGAGGAAGGAGTATATTCTATTTTTGATTCCAACTTTAAACATTCTACCAACTACCCTAACTATTCCAAATTATTTAAATCAAACTAGCATGGTAAAACTACTTAAATAAGGAATTCCATAAAAATATTAATTCAGCTAAACAATATTATTTTATGAAAGTTCGTCTTCATTTTGATCTGAAGGAAAACTACCCAATAGAGTGAGCTGCTTCCCAGAAGGTAATCACACCAGGCTATAGACAGTGAGGGTCCCCCCAAGCCAAATCACACCATGCCAGATATATGAGGAGTACAACAATGATAAGCATGAGAAGGGAGCATGAGTAGCAAAAGCAGTCCTGGAATGAAACCCCTGATTGTACTTCTCCAGGGGACACCCATTGTAGCTGTGCAAAATAGTGTGCTGTCTCCAGGAAGCTCATTTGCCCACTATTACTTCTCTTGCATAGTATCTGCCATTACTCATGATCTCTTACTGCCTGTGCATTGCTTGTTGGTTCCTGTTGTGCCCAAAAGAATAATTTCTTTAAAAAAAAATGGAACAAAATAAAGAGTGAAGATATAAAAAAGTAGAATTTTTGAATATATTCTCTTGGAAAAAGATGGGAGGGGGCTTTGATTCTATTGTGAGTGAAGCCTATATGAAGATGAGACTCCATGCCTATCTATGTGTGTCTTTGGCCATCAGTGTTTCTCACTCCCATGCAAACTGTCTCCACTCCACTGCCATCACTGTCCAACCAAGCCACTTCACATTTTGCAATCAACACACTGAAGCTTTGACCAAGAAGGGACTAACTGAGATCAGTTATCTCATGATTAATTACATGGCCTCATTTTTTTCTTGTGAAATGTGGTATGAAATTTTTAGTCTTCCTTGTCAACCAGAATTGTAAGCTTAGATAGAGACCAGTTCATGACAGACTCTTATCTAAGGACCATGGTGTCTGGCTCAAGACACTATAAAATTCTCCTGTGATTATGTAATTCTTCAACCTGAAAAAAATTAAAATACAGACACACAGAAGTCTTTCTTTATTGCATTGAAAGTAGTTCTTCATCCCTCTTTTCAGTGGAATGAAGAGCTGATTATGTTTGTTTAGAGAGCTTATTATTATGTAAAGTACTGTTTCAACACCACACACAAAAAAATGAAGGTGGTGGAAGTCATCACACTTGAAGTACCCTCATAACTGGATAGAAATGCTTCACAATGGGAAAGGGGCTCAGAGCTGATAAATTCTTTTGCAAGATGCAGACTTAAGTATCTTTGCAAAAGATCCATTAATTTCCCCATGACAAATTTGAGCATAATCCCCCAGGTATGAGGACTCCTGAAATATTATATTTATACACTGCCAGCCTAGTAGTCTTTGACTAAAGGCTTGGCAGGATACACTTGTTTGTCTTCAAATCTCTCCAAACAGTTTACATGGCTTTATCTGTTACCGATGGTCCTCATTGTGTGATATGGTTTTGTAGCTGGCTAATGAGAAGCACAGATCAGTAACTATAGTTACAAGAACTGGACTCAACAGTCATGTGTTGCGAGGTATGCAGCCTCTGTGAAAAAAAACATCTCTAAAAGAGGACTCTATGGACTAAAAATCTTGCCCACAACTGAAAGACTATTGTTTGATGAAATGGATATTCAAAGCTGAGGAAATAATTTGATTCAGAGTGCTTGACTGTCATACACAGAGCTAAGGACACATCCCCAGTACCACAGAAAAAGATAAAAATAAAATATAATTAGAGAATAAACTCCATATTCCATGTTGCTCTCCTACCTTTAACTTGATAGGAATTCATCATTAATTTTAGTGTTCCCCGGTTTGATCATCACTTTGAGGATGTGTCAAACAAAACTTTTAATTAAATATTAGACAAACAACCTCCTTTCCAAAGACCTTATGTTTGGCTGGACCCTAACACATTTCCTCCAGTGGAGAATGTGAATACTTGTGTGAACATAATGGTCCATCAACACCAAGTGGACCACAAGTCTGTAAATGTTCTAAATGATTTCTCAGACATGCTAAGTTCGTGTGCTTGCTCTGTGGAACTTGTGCTCCCACCATCATCTGATTTCTGATGGACAGGAACCAGCTACTACTTTTCCATGGGGCTGTGATTTTATTGAGGCATAATGCATGTATAATTCACCTACCAAAAATATACAATTCAGTGAATTTAGTCATGAAGCTATGTAAACATCCCCAGCACTGGGTTTGGAACATGATCTGCCAAAGAACCAGTCTCCCTGTAAATGACCCCAACACCTCACTCCTCCTAACCCTAAGTAAGCAACAGGTCACTAACTTCCTATCTCTACAGATTAGCTTAGACTACACTCTTCATAGACAAGTAATCATAAGGTTCCATGATGATATTACTGATTAATCTTTTTCAAGTAATTATAGACCCTGCTCTTAATACATTTTTCTTGTCCTTGATCCATTTACAGTGATATACACCCAATAAGATTCTAGAATAATTCTTAGTGCTCTTGTTGAACACCTTCTTAAAATGGAAATTCTGGGAATCATGTCCTGTGCTTACAAGGCAAGGACTTTGCCAACTAAGCCATCTTCCCAACCCAAGGTGGAATGTTCTGTCATGTTGTATCACTAAGCAGTGGTCCTTAAATGGAAGGGCTGCTTCGCCTGTCACAATGGTGTGTTCTCTATTTTAATTGCTACCATTTTTCTGGTTGCGAAGGAGTGAACTATGGTTGGGAACAGGCTGGAAAGTTCCCATGGTGAAGAGAAAATGAACTGAACTGGCCAGAGGACCTAACAGATGGGTGATTCTCTGGACAGACTGTGTGGAGGCTGCTGGCTCTGGATGGTAGCTCAGACTGTCAGCAAAGAGAAGTTTCACACAGCTTTTCAGAGTGAGGCTTTTATCCTACAATCCCATGAATATCTGAATTAAGATGAAATGCAATTTAGACTTTGAGGTTCACTCTTAGATCATTCCTTTTGGTCTTAACTGTACTTTTTGAAAACTAAGAAAATCTATAACAGCATATAATGCCATGTGCTCCCAACATAAACTGATATAAATACTAAATATAGGTTTGTTTCTCCTTAGGAAATTGACTTTTAACTGAATTTAAATTCAATGAAAATAAATGGATTGTATTTGTTAGTATCAGAAAGCTTAGTCCACACGTGTTTTGAAAAAAAATTCCAAAATTACCCAATGATATGATTATCTTTGCCAACTTGAAAAACCCAGAGGGACCTGGGATAAAAGTCCCAATGAGATATTATCTACCTTGGGTTGGCTTGTGAGCACATCTGTAGAGGATTGTCTTAATTAAGTTCATTGATATGAGAAGATTCAGCCCACTGTAGGCAGCACCATTCCCTATGTCGGTAATGCTGAACTGTCGCAGAGTGATAAAACTGATATAAGAACAAGCAAGTAGGCATGCATGCATTTCTCTCTGCTTTCCATTCTAAGTATGATGTGACCAACAGCTTCATGTTCTTGTCATTGTGACACCCCACAGTTCCTTCTTGCCAGGATTATTTTATTACAAAAACAGGAGTGGGACAAAAAGCAAATCTTATTTCAACTTTTTACAGTTTTATTTTCTGCTTCTTCATAAGAGGCCTGACTACCAATAACAGTGTTAAAAAGACAGAGATCTCCAAATTACAATGGAAGGGTTAAATTTGAGACCCACATGTCTCCATTTTCCCTGTGTACACATGGGATTGTGAGGACTAAATACATATATGAAGATTTCTTAGACTAGTATTGAGTACATACTTTCTGTAAGAACCAGCTGCCTGGTTGGTCTAGTCTGAATGCCAGGACCCTCCAACCAATCATCCACCTCCCTGCATCTTCTCTTTACTACAAGTGTATTAACATTATACCTGATACCCAGGCTTGTTAGAGTTGATCCCCACTTACCTTACACAAGGGAAATGTTAAAGGCTAATGAAGATGAGCTGGGTTTTGTATATGTGTGTTTGTGAAGTGCTGACTTGAAAGTTACAAAGCATGCATACTTATGAGACAGAGTTAGCACAGGCTGTATAGGCAGCCAGTGGGAAACTTGAACCCCACAGAACAGATATGGCTCTCAGCTTCCAAGACCCTTGCCAGAAGGCTATGTACCAGGGCTGGCCTTCCCACTCTTCCTTCTGGAAGGCTATCCTGTAAGTCACATTCTGGAATTGTCCAGATCTATCTCACCCTCAGCCATGGGTATGGATCCCGGTCTCCTTTTTACCTGAGCTAAAGTGTGTGTGTGTATATGTATATGTATATGTATATGTATATGTATATGTATATGTATATGTATATATATATATATATATGTGTGTGTGTGTGTGTGTGTGTGTGTGTTGTGTGTGTATATGTGTGTTATGCATGTGTGTTGTGTGTGTTGTGTAACTGTGTGTTGAATGCATATGTATATGTGTTATGCATGTGTGTGTATTGAGTGTATATGTATATATGTTAAACATATGTGGTGTGTGTGTGTGTGTGTGTGTGTGTGTGTGTGTGTGTGTGCCTGGTATTGCTCTCTGAGTTCCATGTACTTTGCTTTGTCCTGCTTTCTGTAAGTCATTGTCTCTGGCAGTTCACACCATACCTAACTCAATGTTCTGTCCTTACTTGTTCTGTTCATGCTTGTGCCTTATCTGTCTATTGCTTTAAATTCCAGAATGTTCAAATTAGAGTATTACAATCTCATTTTTTGGTTGGCATAATTCCTTAAAAAGAAACCAAGTTTATATATGTGTATTGCTTTCTGAGTTTGCCAAACAAGAACCTTTTCCTTAACTCATATTTAACTACACTCATAACACCAGGAATTAGAACATTTGCTTTCTTAACCCAGTAGTCATCAGTACATGAACTGTTACGTATTTGTATTACCTAAGGCAAAGCTAGCAATTTCGGGGTAGTTTAAACTAATTGATTAATGTATTTGATCAGTTCTTCATAGAAAAGAAAAGAAAAAATGTTTTTCTGCTTTTCTGTCAGTATACAGTAGGAGGTTAGTGTTAGAAGAACACAGAAGATGAGAGACATATATTAAAATCAATTAGAATATGTCAGTGTGGTCCAAAATAGCATTAAACTGAATGGATTGACATCAGTACCAAAAGACCTTGTTCAGAGCAAAGGCAGCCTGACAGATCCTTTTGTTCTGTGTTCTCTGGTGTAAGCTTGTGTCTCTGGTTCCCGGTTGGTCTCCTCCACTCTACCAGGGACTTGGGTGTCCTCAGAGAGCACCACACATGAACAGAGGCTCAGAAGGAGACCTGATTCTATATGTGTACTTCTGCCCAGGCAAGGGTGATATTTTGAATAAACTAGGACAGCAAACACAGGTTAAATATGAGCCTGTGGGAACAGGAGCTGGGAAGAAGTTGAGTGCAGCTCCTGCCTGGTACTTCTTTGATCATAGTTTTCAAGCAGGCGCTGTGTTTGTTGAAGTCACATTGTCTCACTTCTTTATGAGAAGCAATTAAGCCCATGATAAGTTAAGAGGTTATGTTTTGGTTTGGTTGGTTTTTTGTTTTTTGTTTTTTGTTTTTTTCATCTCACACAACTGTTGATTTGTTAGCCTTTGAAAACAGATAGGAATTTTTCAATTACACATCAAAAAATACCTGTTGTCATTCTGAGTATTTGCAAAGCAAATGCATCTTGGATGCAGTGCTTTTGTGTTGGTAAACGTGAATCCCAGTTAGTAAGCTTAAAGAGCTAGTGAGCACACTGTAAGAAAATCAGATTTACATAATTTTCTGCTTGCTTACAGAACTCTACCATCCCATCGAGAGCATATTTCACATTTGGGAAGAGCATTTATTAGTATGAGATGAAATGCCACCTACAGAGAACTGCATTGTCTTCTAATTTAACTCCTCAAAATAAATTATGAGCCGATTTGTCATGGTGACTAAGAAATCACTGTTATAATCGAAAGCAACAATTCTAAAGAAGGCCACGTTTTTCTCTACATAAGACAATTTGGCTTTATTCCACACTTCTCTCTGCAGAGTTTATGTACTGTTACTTTACATGATAGGAACACTGGGATCCAAACTTCATTCCTTCATTCCATCCCTCTTCTATTCATGACAGAACATGTCAAGGATGACCTAGGTACCAAGATAGACTTGAAGTTTTGCAGAAAGGGTCTTTTAGGAGTGTGTGTGTGTGTGTGTGTGTGTGTGTGTGTGTGGTGTCATGTATGGTGTGTCATGTATGGTGTGTCATGTATGGTGTGTCATGTGTATATGTCATATATGTATCTATGTATATGAATGTGTGTTGTGTGTCATGTGTGTGTCATATGTGTATGTTGTGTGTGTATCTGTGTATTTTGTATATGTGTGTCTGTATGTATATATGTATATGTGTGTTGTGTGTCATTTGTGTGTCATGTGTACGTATGTGTGTGTTGTGTGTCATTTGTGTGTCATGTGTATGTATGTGTGTGTTCTGTGTCAAGTGCATGTGTCCTATGTGTATGTATGTATATATGTATGTATGTATGTGTGTGTATGTGTTTATGTATATGCATGTGTGTGTTATGTGTTGTGTCATGTGTATATGTGTGTATGTGTATATGTATGTGTTGTATGCCATATGTGTATTGTGTGTCATGTGTTTGGTGTGTGTGTGTGTATGAACCCTTTTCTACCCAATATAAGGCAATCAGATAGCAATATTGGGGGGATGAAGTAAGCTGAGGGATTTCCTCTAACTTTCACATTGATAGGATGTTTTAGTAGCTGCTGTGAATAACAAGTACTCCAAAGCAAGCATCTTTCAGCTGTAGGCTTGTGATCTCTGGGGACAGAGGAGGGAGTGCTATACCAGAGGATATACAGGACCCTCATATTCAATCATGAGCCTCTGGGACATGTTTGATGTTTCTGTCCTGATTCTGCCTTTTGTACTGTGAGCACTGTGCTTGATTCAGCTTTCTGTCACTCGCTCTAAATTCTGTTTGTGCAAATTTGCCAGAGTGCTTTATTTCTTGTATCATCTGTATTTGCTATCTGAACACAAAGGAGTTAGAAAACTGAACATAATTGTGGTCTGACCAGGATTAGTTAGTCCCCCATTGAGCAGAGTTCAGACATGGTCATATTACGTATGTGGGTTCATGGGATTCGAATCAAGTCAAGCTTCCTCTGAACTCTGAGCAAACTGTATGTATATGGAGACATTCTCTCTCCTGGGGTACAGTGGGGCAGAGTAAGCTTGGCTTTGTAAGTGGCTGGTAATTGTTTCTTTTCAGCAGAGCATCGGTCTTGATCCGAGTCTCTGATAGATTTTCATTGGTGAGGAACGGTTTGTAGAAAACATGAATGATAAATATAGCTTGGAATTATAGGACATTATCTAAACAAAGTCCTGGCTATGGAGTGTTATTTGAGTAATAAGACCATCTGGAGCCTGACACATTTTCTTAGGTGTTGAGACCTCCTGGCATAGGAAGAATTGCTCATACCTGACAGTCTATTGCAAAACTTCCTTCTGAGAGCCAAGACCTACTTATGTGCCAATGAGGTCTCATATACCCTGGGCTGACCCAGAACATGCTATGAAGCTGAAGGTGACCTTCAGATTCTGACCTTTCTGCTTCTACCTCAGAAGTGTCATCAGATCCAGTTCATGTCACAACCAGGGCTTCTTACATTGACACGGGCAGTCTGCCCACAGTTTGATCAACTCTGAATTCTGCAGGCCTAGCTGCTCCTTTCTGTAGGCTCACACTCCTACTCACTTTGTTTGTTACCAGGATGCAATTCCACCAAGTTAGGCTAGGGTCCTGGTTTCCCTATAATTACAGACATCCTAGTTAACTTTAAAATAGGGAGAGAACCTCTTTTCCTCGCATGAGTGCGTTTAAGAAGGGATCTTTCTTCTATATTTGGCCAAAGTTAAAGACTAACGATACAGAGAACTTGTAAGAGAGACAGGAGACCATGTCCTAAGGAATACACATGACTCTGGAGCAAGAAGTCCACCCCTTTGACAGCCAGAGAAAAATAACCTTAGTCAAAAGACAACTAAAAGGAGCACCTTTCTCCTTCAAAGTCCCAATTATCAGTGCCTAAGAATCACACACTAGCCTCAGATGTTTTTACAAACTGATTTATACATAAAGAAGGATTGACATAAATACTGACCCTCATACTCAAAGAAATTTATATGTATAGTAATAGCCTCTTTGTGTGAGTAGAAATTTTAGGTCCATGGTACTTTAGGATTTTGTTATTGTTAATTATTTTATATTTAAAACTTTCTACATGCATTTATTCTATCAAGAAGAGGAAGAGGAAAGAAGAGGAGGAGAAGAAGAGAAGGGGGAGGAAGAGGGGAAAAAGAAAAGAAGAAAGCAGGAGAAGGAAGAGGAGAAGAAGGAGGAGGCAGAGGAGGAGGAGAAGGCGAGGGGGAAGGAGGAAAAGGAGAAGGGGAAGGGGAAGGGGAAGGGGAAGGGGAAGGGGAAGGGGAAGGGGAAGGGGAAGGGGAAGGGGAAGGGGAAGGGGAAGGGGAAGGGGAAGGAGAAGGAGAAGGGGAAGGAGAAGGAGAAGGAGAAGGAGAAGGAGAAGGAGAAGGAGAAGGAGAAGGAGAAGGAGAAGGAGAAGGAGAAGGAGAAGGAGAAGGAGAAGAAGAAGAAGAAGAAGAAGAAGAAGAAGAAGAAGAAGAAGAAGAAGAAGAAGAAGAAGAAGAAGAAGAAGAAGAAGAAGAAGAAAAGTTGGCATTTATAGTGAGAGAAATGAAGTTAATGATTTGTTTGTTTGTGGTGTGCTTTTAGGCCCTACTTTAAAGTTTAGTAACTTTGATGTGACAGCTATTTCACCCCTGTACTCAACACAAATAATTTGTCTCCTCAGGAATAGAACATGAGATAAGAGTCTAGTTTTCCCAGCATTTTTTTCTCATCACCTAGGAAATGAAACCTGATATCCATCCCATAGTAAAGTGACTGAGAAGCAACACCCTCAGATAAACTGGCACCAAAGAGGATGTGAAAACTTATTTTTCTTCTATAATTTTGTAGCTTTGCTTTTATTCTTAAAAATAGCTGAAATATACTTTTTCAAACTCAGTTATGAAGACATAAAATGGGTTTATAATATGGTCAGAATCCCTTGTCTAAACCTTTAACATCTATCTGCATGCAATTCAATAGAGTATGTGTTTCTTAAGGACTTTCAGCATTATTGCACTTAGTAGGTTTATATAATCTAGTAACCTACCTAGTACTGGGTAGGAACTCAGAATGCCCAGCGTGAAAAGTTGTAATTAATAATTACGGGGGCCCAAAATGAGTGTGTATGTTTCTGGTAAAGCTTGCAGTCATCAACTGTTTGTCCCTGGTGGAGATTTTGATAATGGACCACCTCTCTCCCAACCTCTCAGGTCCAGTCTTTCCATACTCACCCTTTTCTTCTCACCACATTCTTTCATGAAACGAGATCCTGCCCAGGAACTCTCACACAGACTTCTATTTCAAGGCTTGTTCATGGTGAGGCCCTCAGCTTTTGTGCTGAGACTCGACCTGTGATTTGCTTGGTCCTATCAGAGACTTCATAATGCTTGACATTAGAGAATTTCCTTAGCTCTTTTGGTAGTAATACTTCATCTTGTCCCTAGAGAATTTTTTTTTTTAAAAAGGAATTGCTTTATGAAAGTCTTAAGAAACATACTCACACAAAAGTATAATGACCAATTAAGGATATTGAACTAGTCAATTTGTGCATCTCGTTGAACACTCTGAACCATGGCAAATTGACTGGAGCTTTCAGTACACGGAGAAGCCAGCTCCATAACAATTTACATTGGTATCATTTCTTACACATTGTAGACAGTAAAACCAACTGTGTCAAAGAACTGGTGACTGGGACTTGTTTTAAGTGTTAAGTTGAAATTTTTAGAAATTGTTGTTCCTCTATATAAAGAAGCACATTAGCAGATAAAAAGCTCTGTCTCTGTTATTGGTGATATTGTGTTCCTAGTTCATACATGTTAAGACACTGTTTCTTTGCAAGCAAATAGGCGCCATATTGCTTCAACATTCTAAGAGATAAAAAAAATCACCCTGTTCCTATGAGAATATGTAAATAGTGGTTGTCATAGACAACAAATAGCTTAACATCAAAGGAAATTCCAACAAGATTGTTAGAAAAGGCCTAGGATATTCTTATATCCTTTAAAAGAATTAACTCAAGTACAAAGATGTAACCTCAACTTTTTTATAATGGCTTGTTCTGAGAATAATCCAAAATGTCTGATTCTTTCAAGCCCTGCAAATAAATTTATGGGGAACTTAGAAAATACCTTTCAAAAATTATGATTCCAAATGTTTCTGGTAAAGATGAGTGGAGTAAAAGTTAGTGGGAAATAAAGAATATGTTAGGACACACATGTTTAAATTTGGCTCTGGTTTCAGGAGTGATTACTCTTAGACATCCCTTAGAGGCTGCTCTTTTGGAAGGTAGAAAGCACAGCCGTTAAACCAGATTGTCACCCCTGGGTTCCCCTTCCCAGAATATACAGTTCTCTTAATCCTTTTATCATTCTTCAACTTCTCACATGGTCACCTCCATCATGAATAATAGAACAATGCTTCTCCTTTACATGAAAACACACACAAAATACAACTGTATCTTCCGTGTGGGCCGCACACACCATGCTGACTTTGGGGATCATATGTGTGCTTCAGAAACAGAAAAATCAGACAGTCAAGGTACACAGCTACGATGCCTACTCTAATAAAAACAAAATTCCTCCTGAAAGTGAGTACATTAAAAGCCCAGGAGGATAACTTTTCAGCTATTGCTTTTATCTGATTAGGAAAGACTTACTCCTAGTGTCATATGTTTGAGACACTAAAAGATCCAAGCTAAATTCAGCATGAAGATGTAAATATGGCATATATTCATTGTAGTTATTAAGAATTATTTTCAGCATTTAATGCTTCAATATGTATTTCTACACTCTCGTGATATGCAGAACAAGCATGTTTTATATTTTATTTACACTTTAAAATCCTTAAATATGCATCTGTTGGATAATTTGCAAGATGGAAATTATCTTTATCATATTAGATTTATAGATACTTTAAAATTTATTTACTAACATTTAATATTAAATACAACAAGGCTTGCAAACACCTGAAACAAGATAAGAAATAAGTCAGTATGGGAGGTGCAGCAATCAGGAAAGGGTGCCAGACCCCAAAGCCACACAGCTACTAGTTGCCTTCCATCCGTGGGACTAAGGATAGCTTCCATGGGGTCTGAGTCTTAAATGTGTTTCTCACCTTAGATTTCTGATTTAGTTGTACTTTCCCAACAAAGGAGAATAGATTCAGTTTGTCTTCAGTCTAGAATTCTGATAATACAACTTAGGGTAAATGATTCCTTTTTATCTAGTGAAGAGCATTCTATTCTGGTGACGTTAAGTTACTTAAAGCTATGAACAAATCTGGTCTGTCTCTCTGCATTCAACAACATGCACAAAACCCATTACATACTGTGTGTCCAGTAAGTACCCAAAGGAGCACATAGTATGATCACGTGTTTGAAAAACAGCCATTTTTGAAGGAAGATTTTTCTGGTTAAGTATAAAAGCACAATTTTCAAATTATATGAAGGAGGCTCTCTTAGCAAAACAAACCTGTGAAAGGTCATGTGAAAGGTCAAGGATTTTCTTCAAAATCTGTGAGTAAATGAATTGCAGGTAAAAGCTTAAGGCAGGAGCCAGGAAGACCTGATGCAGGACACATAGCTGAATACCTCCTCAACAGCATTGTAGATCACCAGACATGAATATCCATAAAGACAGCTCAGAAGTTCAGCATCTCAGTGCAGAAGTTTGCAAAGCCAGGGCCTTCCCTTATTGTTACTAAATCCTGACTGAATTAGGCATTTCTGGTTTCTTTGGAGATTCAGTTGTGTCATGTGGTGTTTTTCTGGAAACTGTCTTATGAGAGGATATTTTGGTGAGTGTAGACACATGGTGTTTTTCTGGAAGCTTCCTGGAAAATGGTCATGTGTTGTTTTGCTAGATCGAATGCTGGAGAGAACACATGATGTTTGGGAAGTGTAAAAATATAACCCAACAGAGAGTGGATGATGCTGTGTGGCATTGGTTCACCTTGCCTTTATTTGCTGGTCTTTGCTATATTTTGCTGACTCTGGTTGTTACTGACAACACTATGGCATTAGTTTGCCTTTCCTTCTTTGCTGATCATCTTATGTCATGATTTCATAGAGAGAAACACACCAAAGAACTTCTCATGGTGTTATATCAGCTTCTTGCCATTTCCACGGATCAAGATGATTGGCAGAGCCTTTAGGTTTCTTTGGCAGTGAGTAGTCATGGAAAATAACAAATAACTGTTCTCTCAATGCCCACATGAGGAAAGGATCAAACTTTCTTTGCTGATTCATGAATTGTGTTTGCAAGTGGACTGAGCTACCACTGCTGATCCATGTGAACTGAACTGCTGCTATCCTGACAAGGAAGATTGGGATCAACCCAAAGAACTATTTCTAAAAATATCCTCATCTTCCTTTGCCCTATTAATCTTTCCTTTCCACTACCCTTGGTAGGTGGCAGGCTAGAAGGGAGGTTAAAGCATAAGAGAAGTCTTATTAAAGTAGGTTTTTAAAAATCTAAGCCTACACCTGACCTTCATTCTAGAAAACCATGAGCTACATGCAAGCTCGGTTTTCTGTCAGAAGTTACTGGACATGCACAGAAACCAGCTCCAGGTCATGGTGTGAACCACTTAGCACTGCAGGTCTTGGAATTTAATCTTTTCTTCTTTTTATCTTCTGCCTCTTCTTTGGGTGAGAATTGCCTAACATGACTCTTGTGTATGTTGCCAAGGTTCCTCCCTATTCACTGTATTTCCCATTTTACAAGTCACATCTCTGAAGAACCAATATTTGAAGGTTGGAGGAGAGGAGCATTTTATGGTTGAAGTCATAAAAATATATAAGAACAATGAGTGCCTTTAAATATTTAAGAAATGCAACAGAAGAAAGACTTTCATTAGTCAGTGTTGCTGGGATAGCAGGATTCAAAGAAATGCAGTGTAAAACAGTGGGTGATGTTCTTGGAATAAAGTCTATAAAAAAATAAGATTTAATTAAAATTTTAAGACTCTCATCATTATTGAGAGCATATGCCCACAAAGGGCATTGTTAATGTAGACCTCATAAGAACTAGGTGACTTGGAAGATTATCCTTAGCCAATGAGACTGCTGTCAAGGAGGAGATAATTGCATATTTCAATTGATTGAGCTACACAAAATTAATTTACCTACTATGTGTACTACTGCATGCACTGAGGAGGAAATGAAGTTACAACACAATGCTTATAACTTGGAGTTTTATTTTTTGTCATGCAAGAATGTTGTCTTTGTCGGAGTGTTTCTTTTCTGTTGCTGTAATAAAACACTTTAACCAAAAACAACTTAGGGAAGGAAAAGATTTGTTTGGTTTCTTCTTCCAGGTCATAGATCACCACTGAAGGAAGTCAGGACAGGACATCAAGCAGGAACTTGAAGTAAAAAATGTGAGAGGCATTGCTTGCTGGTTCACTCCCAGGCTCATGCTCTGTTGCTTCCTTATATGCATCAGGACCACCTGCCAAGGGGATGGTGCTGCTCACAGTAGGCTAAGCCCTCCTGCTTCAATTTAACAATTAACAATTAAAACTATCAAAGATGCACCCTAGGGCAAATCTGGTCTAAGCAACCTCTTACTGAGAATTCCCTCTCAAATGACTCTAGGCTGTATAAAGCTGACTTTCTCCAAGATGAATGACTCAGTAAGAATTTTGAGTCACATGGGTAGGCAACTGGACCAAATGAAATGGAGACAAAGTAAAATCTCTTCCAGAGCTGTGTTGCTGGGCTGGTGCTTGCTGTGGTAACTAGACTTCATTCTTCTGGGGCCTCTGAAGAACCATGTGAGTTTACTTCAAGCCATAGTAACCCCCTCTAGCAACCCCTGCACACAGTTAGTTGGCATAGCAACAGACAATGATCTAAGCCAATGAGACTTAGGCAAGCCACAAATGGTAAACTCAATAGATTTTGAATTTCCCTCATGTGGGCATACAGAGAACAGCTATTTATTAAGTATTTTCCATGCATACTCACTGCCAAGGCCACCAGGGAAAATAAGAAGAAAACAAAGCATAGACTTTACATTGAATCTGTGGCCAGAGCAAGATCATGAGAGATGCAACCAGGCAGACAAGTCTTCCAGGGAAGGCGCTGAGGATCACAGATGCAAGCCTGGCCTGTGTTCCAGAGAGCAAGGCAGTCAGACAGAAGATGTATGAACCATTCTGAAGTAGTTGTGTGATTGCTACTTTCTCAAACATCTGTACTCTCTGCTGCATGAGACCCTCCTTCTGCTGCATGAGACTCTGCTTCAAAAAGCCAATGTCTCTCTTAGAGCCATGAGAGGGCATCACGGATTCTTTTTGTTTAAATACCTATAATTTTTGCCATTAGCTAAGCACTGTGCTTAGTACTGGTCTGCCCCACAACACTGGGGGCAATCTGTGCCCTCTACGGTCAGCTGAGAAAACAAGTATAGAGATGGAAGCTTGGTCCTAGCTTGCCCAGAGGTTAAGAATTAAAGTCTTCCTCCTCACTTCTCTATTCAAACAGAATTATAGACAAGAGTGACTCTTTAATAGTTCTTCTGTGAGTGTTTGTTGTATATTTAGGATATGAGGGCCTTACAGTCAACCCCTTAAGGAGACAGGAATCTCCTGTTCAGTAAGATGAATGCTTTAATAGTGACAGCCTTCCCAGCCCTGAGCTCCAAGTGCTGTCTCCTCTGTTTCTTGATCATGGAAACGCAGAAATTAAAACATCTATTAATTTAGTTCTTTGTTATAAATGTTCCATATCACCAAGCACTTGACAAAAAGTAAATTACATAAATCCCTTGCTTTCAAAAGACACAGGCTCTCTCCTAAAAGTGGTGTGTCAGAAAGGACTGCTCAAACCAGTGACAATGGGGGAGCTGGCAGGCAGAAGACACCAAAGGGTGTATCTCAGCAAGGATACATAGAGGTGGAAACACTGAATCCTCCTACCTCCATGGGGCCACTCAGAGCTGAACCCCTACAGCCTATAAAGCTGAGGGGTTACAGCAGCTGAGCTCCTTAGGGTTCTGGAACATCCTAACAATGTGAGCAAAAGGCATTGGAGTAGAACGTTAGTTCCAAAAACAGTAATGAAACCCAAATGGAAGCTGACTGTAAAGAATGTGGAGAAGTTTCCCGTGAGTCTCTGGAATATGGTGGAATATAGTGGAGCAGACAGGGACCAGGCTGGAGAGAAAACTTGAGAATATGCCAGATAATCTCAGATTCCCTATGCACCATTTAGACAGTATCAGGACTTTGTCAATGACCAAAAGTTGTTGATAATTATTAAAACGTCATTAGGAGAAACTAAAAGTCTGTCTTAAGCATGAAGAGGGGAAGAATTTATATACGTCAGAACCATAGCTTAGGTTATCACTACCCTTCCTGGAATTTGAAAAGCCAAAAGTAGCACAGAAGATAAGAGATATTTTAAAAGGGAAAATGCTATCACAATCAAACCCTATGAAGCTCTTGAGCTGTTCCAGAACAAGACATGGTTTTGGTTTGGAAAATCCTACCACAAGAGGCCAAGAATAAAACATAATAAACAAGACAATGTCATCATTAAGGCTCTGTGTTCAGAAACACTATATAGTAACCTAAATAATTTCACAGCCACAAAATGCATAAACATATAAAGAAAGAATCTTAAACATTCCTTAAATTTGACCTTTTCTTTGCTGGTTGAAATTTCTACCAATTCTTCCCACACAAGCCATGAAGACACAGCTCAGTCGCGGGATCCCTAGGGACAAAGCTGGACTCTATTTTTATCTCTGTAAAGTCTTCTTTTGTTTTTTTTTTTGTTTTTTTTGTTTTTTTTGTTTTCAGCAGGAGGATGACTTAAAGGCCCAGACTCAAGCCTATATACTGAAGTACTAAAGACAATTTATATCATATTTTGTATGTGTGCATCTTGCGCAGCAGAGACTGCTTTTCAGGGACATCTGCACACACTGAAGAATATGTATGGCACATTTAGAAAATGTTTGCAAGCCAACCTGAGATGCATAAAGCTGCATATCCAGACCATGCCAGTTTCAGAACCACTTAGGATTATGTAAAGCAGCCTACACTGACAGACACTTCACACCAGAGCTAGCATGTCCATATAAATTACTTCTGGTTTGGGGGAAATAGAGTAAACAGAAACTCGAGCCTAAATGGAGGATGCTGTGGAGAAATTCAAACTCTGAGATGTTATTTCCAAGACTAGAATGGATAGAAGAAGACATCGGAGCTTGTCTATGTTTTGGTTTGATTGCTTTTTAAAATTCTCTTTATCCCAAATTAGAGGTAATGGTTTTAGAGAGTTTCCTGTGGCTCTGTGTAGATAAAAGTATTCATCTACAAATGGACGTATTTCTGAATGAAGGCAACAATGCAGATGAATTTGTATTTAAAACCACAGTGTAACAAAAGCTCTATAGACAGGGTAACATAACAGGAAGGTTGGCAGAATGGGATTCAAGGACAGAGGTCTGACACACAATAACTTAGCAGTTGCCAGGAGCAAGTTAGGAAGACAACTCTGTGCTCAGGAAGAGGGATGGAGAGGAATGGAGAGGAATGGGTGATTTTTCCCTACTTACTCCTCACTTCAACACAACACACAATCTGTTATAGTATGAGTCTAAATGTCTTCCACAGGTTCCTGCTCTGAGCACTTTGTCCTTTACTTTGGGGCTGTGTGGATGGAAGACTGTGCTGATTACTTGCAAAGCTAGGTCACTAGAGGCCTTTGAAGTTACACCTCTCAGAATCCGCTTGGTTTCTCTGTTTTCTGATGCACTGTCATGTGGCTGCCTTCCACCACAATCTCCGGGCACTAAGAACTGAGCCCCTCCCTGACCACGGACTGAGCCCAGGCCTTCTTTACCACGATGAACCATAACCTCTCTGTCCCAGATAAACTCTCCTCCCGTAAGTTGCCCACAGAGAGGACTGACACTGAGAATTTCTGTAGGAAAAAAAATGTATTTGCCAACCATGTGGATGGACATTTTGCAAACAAAAATTTGAAGCACTGGGAGTTTTTCCTATGACCTGAGGCCCTTAATGTAAGAAAAATATACCAGCATGAACTAGTCAACCTAATTCTTTCTACACCAGAGGAGGCTGTCAGAATCAGTGGCCTTGTGTCTCCTTGCATTACCTTGTAGGTACCCGAGAACCCCCCTGTGGAAGGGATTGTAGATTGGGCTATGCTCTGCCAAATGAAGGGTTATTTGCAAAGTGTCACATGGTATGTGAATCTCTTACATGCCCAAGAGCAGGACGAGGTGTGACAGTGATATTTGTCTGTCTTAGCTCTGCAGCACAGTCACTTTACTGCAGGAGTGTGGTTCCCTAACACCAACATTGAGACGATCTCACAGTGCAAGATGTACACTACTGACCCTAAAGGTCACTCGCTGTGCTACAGATGTGAGGTTAAGTGTGGGAAGGCCTGGTTTAGCCTGGTTTGTGGTACACACGTGTACTCAGAACCTCTAGATATGCCTGCATCCTGGTGGTGTGAAGGGTGGATATTGGTTAAAACAGGAGAAAGGTATCCTTTGAGCAAACTCTCTACAGTGAGGCAGAGTCATATTATCTAGATGACCTACCAAATGGTTCATGATTTCTCTATGTCTAATGTATACTCTACTCTGTGTACCCAACAATAATTTTCTTTTGCATGAGACCTAATTGGGTGCAAATTGTTCAATTTCCACTAAGGTGTAACTTCCTCAGGAATTCATAAGTTGAGGCCAGTTTTGTCTTACAGAAGCAGAATTCATATAATTTAAGTAATCCTACCTAAGGTTGCAAGAGAAACCTTTATCATCCATTCAAAACTAGTTGAGTAAGTTAAGATTGCCTAAACTAGTAATTGATATTGAACCAAAACTAAGTGTTTTACTGTTACATTTGGTCCTTTCTAAAAACTGGAGCAATACAAGGAGAAACTACCAAGGTTGGAAATAGCACAAAGTAGCTCCTGTGGTTGGCAGTGGCCATTTGAATCAGACTCGGCCAAAGTGATTGGGAGTGATCGCTGAAATCAGGCACTGTGAGATGAGCTAGAACCTAGGTTACATCTTCTGTCCACAACCAGGAGAGACTCCAGGTTCATACACCATGCAAGCTGGGCACCTCCCTTCTTGCCTGAAGAGTAGCCAACCTAAGGTAGCTCTCTAAAAACCCCATGTGCTGGTATCTATGGCAAACAGGGACTCTACAGCAGAACAGGCCACACTTGTAGTATGGAGAGATGACTAGCCAGGCTAATGGAACCTATTTAAAATAAAATCTAAAGAAGCCACAAAGTCAAACACAAAGAGTTGCTGGGTTTTGTTGTGGTGGTGGTGGTTGTTTTGTAAGATAAGGTAGAGAAGATTCTTGTTAAAATACTAGTTTAACCCATGTAGGTTAGAAATGAAGTAAATGTGCTTGTTCTGTGAAAGGGGCGTCAGCTCAGCAGAAAATCTGAGGGGGGCAG
This sequence comes from Arvicanthis niloticus, assembly GCF_011762505.2. Lineage (NCBI taxonomy): Eukaryota > Metazoa > Chordata > Mammalia > Rodentia > Muridae > Arvicanthis > Arvicanthis niloticus. The sequence continues at coordinate 132,750,163 of NC_047661.1, forward strand.
GAAGTGGCATTTGGCATTTAATGTGGAGGAGGGCATCAGGGTGCAGGCTTAGTTCTGAAGCCTCTGCACATGCTGTGGAGTGATAGGACAGCCCATGTATTCAGAAGAAAAGCCTGAGTGGCAGGCACTCAGTTTATGTCTGAGTCAACTGTAACCAGAAAACAGGCATATGGTCCTGAATACAGCTTCACCTTAAAGAGCTTGTCCCCGTACCCTCAATAGAAAGAAAGAAAGAAAGAAAGAAAGAAAGAAAGAAAGAAAGAAAGAAAGAAAGAAAGAAAGAAAGAAAGAAACAAAGAAAGAAAGAAAGAAAGAAAGAAAGAGAAAGAGAGAGAAAGATATGAGGGGGGTTGGGGGTAGTATAGACTTTAAGTTTAAATTGCCTTGGGCTCTTGCTCCCTGCAGTAAATTTGTCAACCCTAGAGTCATCAAAGGATCATTTTTAACAGATCAACCTCTCAAGTGGCTTCTCAGTCAAATAAGAGCCCTTCCCACAACCCAGCTCAGCCTCTAATCAACTGATCTCTTTAGCAAGCTGCAGCACCCTTCACTACCTCAGAGGAGCCCTGCCTGGGTGATCCAATAGAATTAGATCACTGTTAGCACTGGTTGACCTACTCAGTGTCTTTTATAGTGATATCTCTTATGACATGCAGGACATCCTGTGTGATGTCTTATGTGACCTGCTGGAAGTCTGACCAGCATGAGTCTGTGTAAGCCAAAGCCTGGGTGTCCTCTCAAATGTATCCAATAAGCCTCTGCCCTCATTATTAATAATATTAGGTGTGTTCTCTACAGACATTTTAAGGTCAGTGAGCAATGGCAGTAAAACCTTATTTTTTATTATTTTATTTATTTGTTTGTGCACGTGTGCACACATACAGTATGAGTAAGCATTCCCATTTCACAAATCAAGCGAGGAGATCAGAGCACAATTTACAGGAGTCAGTTCTCTCCTTCTACTATGTAGATCCCAGAGACTAAGCTCACATTTTAGCCTTGGCAGCAAGAGATTTTACCCTTTGAGACATCTCACCAGTGCCAGAATATTCTTGAAGGAGAGAATCGAACTACATATCTTTGTATGTTGCTTTTTGTTTTTCAATCCCAGCGCCAACAGAGAAAAAAGCAGAGGCAAAGGCAGAGATTCTGGGCTTGCTCTGAGGTGTAAATGGGGACATGAACATGTGAAGTTAGGAATGAGATCTCGCAGTCCTTGGCTAACTGCCCTCCATTTTTGCCTTTCTGATGGTAGCTATTCTGGATGAGGAGGCAGGTAGCCACTGTTTTACACTGGAGAAAATCATGCTATGGTTTCATTCACAAGTAAAATAACATGCATTGCTATGTGGCACCAAGAGTACTTAAAAATATGTTGTTTTAATTGTAAACTAATTAATTTAAAAATATATGATTGGTAGCATTTCATTGTGTTTTTTAAAAAGGTGAAATGAGTTGAAGACAAGATGGAGCTTTAGGCATTGCTAAGAGACAGTAAAAGAAGTTTATATTGGAATGTGTAGAATTAAGTAACCACGGGGCCATGTCTACAGCACTTACTATTATATTTCTGTCACTTACTATTTTCTTTGATGCCTAGTTCCATAAAAATTTACTGGATTAACAAAAAAAAAGTACACCCGTTTATGATCCAGGACATCTACTTGTGTCCTGCTTCAGAAGAGAGCCAACTTTGTAAGACCAAAGTATACATTGAAATGGCAATTTCTTCATTTAACTGAATTGTCCCCTTGAGCATTTCTTGGGCATCTGTTATGTGCCCAGATTTTGTTGTAGGTAATAGAAACATAAAGGAAATATGAATGACACTAGAAATAAACGTGTGAACACATATTCGCAACATAGGCTGATAGCGGGACTGCAGAGGACTGTAGATGATGCTGGACAGAGAGGCTGGACAGAAAGCAATGCTGTGATGTGTGAGATAATGGACGGGTCTCCTGAGGCCACCCACGCTCCGTATTGACCCTTCCTTAGTGTGTAACGATGACAGGATGACTTGCCTTTACTCCGTGTGGTTAGTGCTGAAAGCTGAAATCCCCTCTTGTTCACAAAGCCACTCTCTATGCATTCCATTACTGTCCCTTCACCACTCCTTTCATCGCACTCAAGATTCTAAAAAATAAGTCTAAAGTAGCTGTTAATGATTACATATTTATATTTCTAAAATATTCTTCCAGGTCTTCTTCAAGCAAAAATAAAGATTTCCATGATTTTATGTTAGACATCTTAGATATCAGATACTGAAAAGTTTGGTTAGCCCCAGAGTTCTGACAGATGTGCTCACCTCAGTAGTTGCTCTTGCGTCCCTTTCTCTGCTCATGAAAAGTTGCAACTCTGTACACACACACACCCCAGCACATATGTCACAGATGTGCAGCTTGGTCTTCATATGTCCCCAAACAACTGGAGGGGTGCTGTTCCTAATACTATTGCCTGTCTGTGGAATATGTTTCCCTAACTGGACTGCCTTGTCTGGTATCAGTGGGAAAGGATGTACCTAGCCTTGCAGAGACTTGATGTGCCAGAATTGGGGAATACTGGAGGGTTGAGGAGTGGGGCACTACCCTCTCAGAGGAGAAGGAGAGGGGAGATGGGCTAGGGGACAATGTGAAGGGGGAGAGAGACCAGGATATAAAGTGAATAAAAAAGATTGCAGCTCCAACACTGAGGTTCACTGAGTACCCCCCCCCACCATGGGGGCCAGTATCTCCCTCATTCCCTATAATTTCTTACAAATATCAGAACATAATTATTGATCTTGTTACGTGGTGACCTAGTCCTTTATGAAGCTTTTGTTCAAACTGTTCTGCTGGTGATTCAAATTTAGAGCCATAGACACTGCTCCTGGATTTGAGTTGTAGACTTAGGCATGAAATGCATGCCTTTATTACAGGATTCGGTTTCGACAAGAACATAGGACTTGAAATGCAGGTTTCATTAGCAGGAGGTAGTTAGAAGCAAGCTGGCAGGCGTGTTGTTCTTACTATTATATTGTGATGAACAAGAATCAGTCTCAAGCCAGTGTGAGTCCTGGTGATGCTCAATTTCAGGACCAGCATGATCCATGCAGCCCTCAGCAACAAATAACCTTACCTACCAAGAGCTGCAGTAGACTGACTTGGAAAGGCAATGGCCACACCCTAAGCCTGGTGACTCTTCAGGGCATCTGTGTGTTAAGCTATGCTTTCTAATGTATCCGTGCAGCCTATACATTACTAATGTATACATTCAGCTATACTAAGCTCTTGTCAAGATGTGAACTCTTTCCATTACAAGTCCTGCGGTTACCTGCCTGGAGCTTCAGTTTCAGTCCAGCCCCTTCGGCCCAGCAAGGCTGATCTACATCCAAGACTCCAGCATTTTGCCTGTAGTCTCTTTGCTAATGCTTCTTCCATGTTACTTACTGAATCAAAGAGCAGTTCCCTGTAATAAAACTTTGTGAAAGCAACTCTCTCCTATCCAGGCAACTTCGTATGGTAATTTTTCTATCAGAAGTTGCATGCTCAATTCTCATGTTGTATGGTATTGTGATACAGTTGTTTAAATGTCTTCATACGCATATAAACAAAGTTCTTGAGAAGGAAGATCTACTTTTGTTTGTTTGTTTTTCCAGCATTTGATATAGTATGTGTCTGTTCGATGAGAGCTTTGCAAATGTATGCAGAAGTGAATATTGCCCATGAATGCAAATAATTATAGTACACATCAGAGGAGTAAGAGTATCTGTGGGCCTTATTGGGTCCAGAAGCTCATCTCCAGTTTACACCACCGCTCTGCGAGGTGGAGTCTATCACGGCTCTTTTGCCTTGAGAAAACTGACCTCAAGAAGTTAATCCTAATAGGTCCAATGAGGCTAGCCGTTTCTGCCCCTTGAACCACCACAGTTGGATATTGTCAAGAATACCAGAAGAGGAGAGGTATATTTGACTGACTCTCTTCCATTCCTTTCCAGCTCCAAGCACAGCCCAGTATGGAATTACTGGGAGTGCCTGCGACCTCTTCTCCTGCTGGAGCCTTGCGTTGACACTATCTTCTGTCATCAGTATATTTTACCTGAAGAATGCCATCCTACAATGAATCTAAAGACCCATGAAAGGCTTTTAAGGAGTCTCTGGGAGTGCTGATGGCTGGATCCAATCTGGTGCAGTTAGGTTGAAGCAGCGTGGGATACAATCGGCCGTCTGTAGCGGGTGACGCCTTTTGTCTGTGGAATCGATGGTTGTGTAAATACTTTCATTCTCCTCTCCTTTTGGTTAGACACACGACCTTGTGAAGCACTGCACATTGTCCCTTTTTTAAGATGTGAAAGGTCTGAACTTATTTTAGAGGATATTAATTGTGATTTCATGTTTGTAATCTACAACTTTTCAAAAGCATTCAGTCGTGGTCTGCTAGGCTTCCGGCTGTAGTTTACATAACAAATATTGCAGTGAACCCATGATTCTTTAAGGCTGCAATACAAGGGTCCCGTGCCCTGTTTCAATAAGAGTCAACCCACATTTACAAAGATGCATTTTTTTCTTTTTTGATACAAATTCAAATAATATTGCCTTCAGATCATTTCTTCAAAATATAACATATAACTAGATGTCCCTGCTCGCATGACATCCAGGTTTTGGAAATGAGCCTTGTAATATAACTCGCTATGCTTCTCCTTCTAATTTCAGCATGGGTGTGCCTTCATAAAATAATCTCTTTGTCTCTGACAAATACATAATGTTTTCCTAAACCTTTCAATTTGGAAGCAAAAAAAAAAAAGTAATTTATATCAATAAGCTAAACTCCACTCCATTTTGCGGGGCCAAGAAGCTATTAGGCTGTGTCTTGTCATCAACCATGGGGCCTGCGAACTTTGCCCACAGCATCTAAGTTTTCATGACAAAACAATTTAATAACAGGATTGAAGTTCCGGTTAAATATCAGTGCCACTGTGGGAAAGCATAACCCATCGCAGGAGAGCACAACCTGTTCTAGACCCCTGGTAAAGCATCAGTCTCCTGCACTATTCAAGTTGATACCCTAACACGGATTCTCTGCATGAACTGCAGCTCTATCACCCAAGAGACGAGAGGCTGTTAGTGCTCAGATTAGGCTTTGACATCAGTAAGTTACTGTGACAGAAACCCTGCAGACTTTCCATCTGATTTTCCCGTCCTTTGGTTGATAGGAATGCATCTTATGTTCTTTAAAATTCCAAAATGTGCTTTAAAAAATATTGTGCATCTATGCACAGCTGATCAGCCCTGAAGTAACTAATTCTCCACCAAAATCTTGTTAGTCATTACCACTCAAACTGATGCCAAAACTGAAGACTCACCATGCTTCACTGCATCTTACAGGACACATATGAGATGCAACCAAATGGACACACTAGAAGGAGGGCATCATGGGATATGTTAATCACTCAATGATTGTGAATATTGCATTTTTTCTATTTAAAAAACAAAACTACATTTTTGAAGGAAAATGCTGTTAGTCTAACTACTATATTACAGGAATAGGCTCATGGTCTTGCTTTTGACCAAAGCAAGACCAGAGCCTTGAAAGCCATTTTTCAGGTCTGATGAAGTTGCCAATTTTAGCACGCCTAGGTTTCTACAGTGACCTTCTGCACACCCTAACTAAAGACCTACGCTCAAAACTACACACAAGGACTTTTACAGTGATTATTTTAGATAGTTCATGTTTTGCCCTAGAAGGATGGCTTTAATTTTTTTTATTTTTTTCCTAAACAAAGTTTAGACCCAAAAGACACCATAAATCTATTTTAATTAGGAAAAAGAGAATCATAAGTGAGGAGACATAAATACATAGTCTTCCCATGAAATGGCAATAATGTGGCATAATGCTATGAAATTTACTAGCTGTAATAAATTTATGTCATTTTGATTGATATATTAAAAGTAAATTTTGAAAATTACGGCATTTAAATTTCTAGGTGATTTGCTACTAAAAGCGTTCCTGTGGAATTAGTGAGCAAACAATAGAATTTTTTTTCTTTGTATTGCAGCTTTAAAGTAGCACACTCCACAATAACCTACTTATTAGAGATAGCGGTGCTACCATGGAGTGTTGGCCACCTGAACCGCTGTTTGGGGAGAGAAGCAGTTGGAGAATGCGTATTATACAGTGACGTTTCCCTAGAGTTAAAAATGCCTCCTCTGTGTAAGGTGTGTAGGGTACATGTGAGGTAAACTGAGGTATAAAATACAGATGAACCAAATAATTAGTTCTAAGTGTTGTCATGATTCCGAATTCGTGGAGTCCGGTGTTTTTCCATAGAGTGTGACAAAGGACAGTCATAGCTCAGTAGCTACATGTATTTGCCTTTATGTTAGAAGAGACTTTCTTGAGTGACATTTTAATAGAGGAGGCATCCACAATGTTTTTCTGTATTATGGCAGCATAGTCCTTAGGCGCCTGGACAGAGTGAAACCATGAGTATTTATGAGTTCAGTATTGTTCAAATAAGGCTACAGTATTTGCTTTTTTGTGTGAATGTATTGCATATAATGTTCAAGTAGGTGATTTTACATTGACGGGCATCTGAAATGTCTGATTACTCCATTTTATCAGTCCTGACTGTACAAGATTGTTGCAATTTCAGAATAGCAGTCTTATGAAGTTAGTTTATCTTTTGATTTACAACAGTTTTCTTTGGCTATTCATTTCAGCATTATGTTTTCCACAATATCCATTTGTGGGATTCCTTTTGTTGCCCCTAAATTTTTAAAGAAAGAAGGAAAGAAAACCATGATAGAGAAAGGAGAATGAGAAAAAGAAGAAAAGAAAAAAGAATATGGGGGATAAACAGAAATGACTGAAGAAAGTGAAGAGAATTAGGAGGGGGAGTAGGGGGAGCTGGAATCTTCTGCTGATAAGTCTATTGGGCTGTGTTCTTGGTTTAACTGCAAATGGCCTAATTTTTTCCCAATGATCTTATTCTAAACCTAAGTCCTGCTATGCCCTGTGGTCCTGCTGGGCAGAATTTATTGAATGATTGGCACTGCCCAGGCCACAGTACTGAGTGCTTTTTGCAGACACTGAGATTTGAGAGAGAGCATTTCAAACATAAAGTTACTTTGGGGTTCACAGCTTCACTAAAAAATTGTCTTCTCATAGCATTTATGCTGTGTCTAGAAAGTAGACTGGAAAGCTAAGAATCATGTGGATAATTCAGGACAAAACTGCACACATATAGAGAAGTACCCCAATCTGTGAAGTCTGAACACTCTGAGCAACTGAACTATCAAAGTCAATAAATGGTATTGATCAAATTACTGAATAATTGTTAATTTACCCATTGTGCTTAGCTTTGTAACACAGCTGAAAGTTACCTATTTAATCTTTTCAATAAAATTGTTTTTTTGAAATCCAGAAATGATTTTAAAAAGAGGTCAGGTTTCTAACTATTTATTGAAGTGTGTGGGTGTACAGTATTTCAATAGATATGAATATGGATAAATGGTATTGCCTTAAGATCCTCTGAAATGTACTTACTTTAAAGACTGGAAAACGCCCTTCCTGTCTTTAGTAAAACATCCATATTTCATAATATGATGTAAAATATGTTGTACTGTTTCCAATAGGTGAATATAAAGTCAGTTTATCAATTAAAATATGTATTTGACTCATTTTAAACTCGTTTAGTCTGAGAAGCAAAGACATAGTAGCTTAGGCCTGATCTACCATTGTCTCCTGTCTCTCCTGTACTTCATGGAAATACAGTGTGAGAACTTGAATTCCATGGCTCTCAAGGGCTGCATTCTGGATCTGTTATAGTTCCCTAAAGGTCTGACAATATGCAAAACATTTGTCCAAACTTAACTTTTTGGAGATAAATATTCTTTCAAGAGTTTATGTGAAATGGGACATGTTTCTGGTAGGGCCTGGAGGGTAAAGCCCAATGATCCAGCAAACTGACAATCCAAATGCCTGTACAAGTCTGTGGCTTCTTTAAAAAGATGGGGATGAAGCAACAAAAATATACAATTCCTTTCCCATATCTTGCTTTCTAAGCAAAGCCTGCTCTGTGGATATTACAATATATAAATGAGTCCATTCCACAAGAGTCATTGATTTAATCCCTCTTATCTAAGGCTGCCTATCTGTGATCACAACAATATTAATCGGAAGGTTGAGGCTGGAGAGATGGAAAGGTTGGGGCTGGAAAGAAAGAGATGGCTGGACATTCTCTTACTGCTGCTATTACAGAGGATCCAAGCTCAATTTTCAGCACACAAATAGATGTTTCACATCTGACTGAAACTCCAACTTCAAGGGATCTGATGCCCTCTTCTGTCCTCTACAGGTAATGCATTCATGTGCAGATACCCATTCACACACTCATAAACACACATTCACACACACACACACACACACACACTCAAACACACAAACATACACTCACTCATACACACACACACACACAGAAACACAGAGACATACATACACTCACACACAGAGACATATACACAGACACATCAAAAATACTTATTAAAATTAAAAATAAATTGTAACTATGTAAAAGGTCAAACAAAACATCAAATTGGTTTAATAGGCTTCTTACAAATATGGGTGTGCAGTCACCACCTGCACACCCATATTTGGGAAGCATACACCAAACTTCTTATCTCACAAAAAGTGAAACACAGTAAGATGTCAGGCCCTCCTCTGATTCATCTTCCTATCCTTTGGATGTTTGTCCTGAATTCAATTACATAATGGAAACAGAATCAGCATATATGAAGCCTGGGAACAAGGCATAAAGAATACAGCAGGTCAAAACACCTACACTTCAATATTATCTGCATAGATGAGGAAATAAAAAGTCATGTCAGCTATTGAGAAGAAATGTAAGGATCCCGAGGGAACACAATTCCAAGAATAGTACATTTAAGATGTCCAAATACTAGATTGGATGTCCTTGATCTGGGGGTCCATGCTTACAGACACTTTCTTCACCAGATGACTCTAAACTAAAACCAAAGGTGTCTGTAGACAAAAAGTAGCATCCATGCTACCTTCAAGAAGCACCACCTGATGCAAAAACAAGAGTTCCACCTACCTCAGGACAATCCCAGTGGCCTAACACCTCACCTTATACTCTATCATGTCAGAATTGAGATCCTCACTTCACAGTAAGAGCTCTGGACACTCAGTGGTCTAATTAGGGAAGTTTATTTTAACATTCTGCATGGTTGGGAACCAGCTCTGATAGGCTCTAATCACAACACTCTGCTCTCTCTTCCCTTGGCTGGGTACTTGAGGGAGGTATGATCTTTCTGATCACCCAGTATCAGCAGCCCCTAATCCAAATTCCCACCCTGCATTCATGTTTACACCTTACCTAGTTCCATACTCCATACAACTCAGAGCCTCAACTTGTATGTATCCAGGAGCTCTAGATTCTTCCCTCCTTCCTGAGACATCTCATAACTCACATTGCAGACTGTAATTCTCATCCTTAAGATAGACTGGAAGTGCCAGGCAACCAGTGGCTTTAAAAAGTGGTAACTGGGCTTTCTGCTTACATAAAATTAGTTTTATTGAATTATTTTTTATTTACATTCCAAATGGTGGCTCCCTTCCCAGTCCAACCTCCCAGAGTTTTTCACCCCATCCTCCATCTCCTTTGCTTCTGAGAGTGTGTTCCCCCAGCCACCCTCCCTCACATATACACACCCTCACCCCTCCTCACTGTCCCCCTTCCTTGGGGCATCAAGTCTCTATCAGATTAGGCACATCCTCTCCCACAGAGGCCAGAAAAGGCAGTCTTCTGCTACATATTTGCTGGGGTGGCGGGGCGGGGGGTTGGGGGGGGGAAGGACCAGAACATCCATCCATGCTCTTTAGTTGGTGGCTTAGCCTCTGGGAGCTCTGAGGGGTCCAGTTAGTTAATATTTGTTCTTCCTATGGGGTTGTAATCCCCTTACACTCCTTCAATCCTTTCCTTAACTCTTCCAGTCCATTGGTTGGCTGGTAAGTATCTGCATCTGTGTCAGTCGGCTGCTGGTAGAGCTTCTCAGAGGACAGCCATGTTAGGCTCTGTCTGCCAGCACAACATGGCATTAGTAACAGTGTCAGGGTTTGGTGTCTGTGCATGGGATGGATCCCAAGTTGTTACCCGAAATTTTGGTGAGCTTTAAGTGCATTCAGAGGATATTGGAATGGACGACAACGCTTCATTTCTTACAAGGACACTCACCAGACATCAGTGCCTTGGTTCTCACAGTATTGTAAAATAATCTAAGGTAGAAAACACCACTGTAGTTTCCATGCTCTAGGAAATAGCCTATCTGCTAAATGAATCACTGGAGCCACAGGTGGAGTGCACACCTCTGCAGTCTGTGTCGTTCCACAATAGACTTGGAGGAGGAAAAGAAAGGACTTAAACACCTAGCCATATATTCCCATTTGTACACCAATATGTAGATTTATTTGTATATGTGTCTATTGACTATAAGCTACCCTTTTGTTTTCCAATGGTCCCGTGAGGTATGAGGCTTAAATACATCCTATATGCAATATGGGGGATATATCTATGTTTTGTCCTCAAATGTGATGCAAATTCTACAGATGTCACTTTACTTCAGAAGGCATGGAAAACATGTGTTCGTGTATATATGGAGTGAGAATAGTAATTCCCTATTGAAGGAGAGGGGAAAGAATCATAGTAGAAAACAGGACTGTCCAAAAACACACACCTCCACGGTCAGAACACTGAAATTAATAAACCAATGCTCCTGGGTAAAGAGAATCCAGCTGAATTGTACATGATATGTAGTGGTGGTTGCTTCTGCATCTTACAGTCCGCATCTTTTATACAGAACTTGGACGAATTCAAATGCCAGGAAAGGTTCAGAGACCCCCCCTGTACATCCAGGTCTGGTGGTCTGAGTTGAGGGTCAATAAATAACACAGGCATATTCACTACAGTAAAACATGTCCTCAAGTGATATGATATAAGGCATTTTAAAGCAGCTGGGTATATGTCTTTCTCCCTTGCCCTCAGGGGGCAGAAACAGGTAGATCTCTGTGAGTTCAGAGCCACAGTGGTCTACATAATGAGACCCTGACTCAAAACTACAGTCAAATTAAATAAATTAATGATATTTGAGCTTTGATAATATAATCACTCAGTAACTGACAAACCAAAATCTAGGTTACTCACATATCTGATATTCTGCAGTCTCTCTATTCTAACAACTTTAGCTTGTGTATCTCACAAACCATCACTCAATAGTCTGGAGCACATGAAAAAGGGTTTTAAAAGGCTGCAAGGGCTACATCACCTCATGGGCCTGCTTTGTTAAAAAAAATAATTAAAAAGTAAGTACATTTGGGGGTATTTGTTTAAAAAAAAAAAAGTCCTTAAGGAGAAAATCTTTGGATTGTACGCTGGGAACATTTACTATTAGTGAAGTAGCTATTTAACATGAACAACAAGGAACATGAACAACAGATAACAAAACTTTTTCACCCACATTCCAGTACAATGATGCAGAATGTTGAGCCTCTGTTGCAGGAGCAGCTGACAGGCTGCTTGGACTGGGGAGGCCATGGATTCTAAGTTGGCGATTGCAGAGCCACAGGAAATGTGTGGTCCACCCAGATGCTCTCCTCCTTTCTTTCAAGTGGATTACTAAAAGCATTAGGGAGTTACTTGGTCAAACTGGGAATTTTCTAGCTTCATTAATTTTGACCTTTTTAACACTCAAAATGTTAACTTCACACTAACCAAGGCTGATTCACACTTCCTGCAGCTCAGAATTGTGTTTAAACAAGCATTGAAACCCTGGGGGGATTCCTAAGAGTGTGGGGATTTAGCTTAGAAAAGGGTCTTAGAAAATAATCCTTGAAGACTGCAAACAGGGTAACAATACAGAACAAAGGTTTCCTGATTGTTCTAAAAACCATAACAGGGCCATAGAATGAACTGCCTGTGTAGCTTTCTAAGTAGCTTCATTGATGTAGACAATGGTTGCCTGGAAACCCCACATCTCCCTGCAACACAGTTTGACAAGTGACCCGGCAAAAACAAGGTCAATAGCTCATTTTTAACAGACTCCTTATGAAATGGTTGGTGGAGACTTGAAACTGTTTCATGCTGTTGTCCTTTACAAAACAAAATTCACATACACCAAGTCCCACTACAGTCCGTGGCCTGGAAGACAAGCTTACAAGCCAGGCATGTGGTATTCTAGGTAATTTCAAATTAAATAAATAAATAAATAAATAAATAAATAAATAAATAAATAAATAAATGAAATTGCATCCATGCAAACCCACCATTTCTGTTTCTTTTTCCTTTGCTCCGATTTTAGCATGAGGAACATCTTGTGACTTAATTAATCAGAAGGCAGCACCTGCTCTCTGTGCTGACATGGAGAAAAACAGACCTTTTTTTTTTGGAATCAAATTTGTTTCTGGAAATACATCTTTCCTGTTGTTAGACAACAGGCTCATGTTTGGGACATCTTCCGTCAAATTCTTCAGAATGTTGACAAGAAGGAAGATGGTTTTGTGTTTCCATTACATTTTGAGTGGGGAGTAAGGTTTTTTGCTTCTTTTCTTTTCTGAAATTGTATATATCTACATTACAATGAGGCAGTGTGTGTACTCAGAAATTCTTGTTTTCTCACAACTCTGCTCTTGCAATGTGGTAACAAAGCTTGATAGTTTGCACATGACTAACACAAGGTGTCCTGTTAGGGCTCTTTTGTCCAGATGAACTCATTCCCAGACCAGTAGCTTTTCAGAAACACTCTGCCATATATTGGAGATTCTTTTGAAAGGCTGCGGGCTGTCTATTCTTGGTTGTCAACACAATTACAGCTAGAATTATGCAAGACCCAAGCAGCTGGCTACACCTACGAAGGATTTTTTTAATTGAAAAATAGATTCTCATACAATACATCCTAACCACAGCTCCCCTTTCCTCCAGTTCTTCCAGCCCCCCCACCCCACCCCACCCTACCCTATCACTCCCCTGACCCCCTCTCCCTGCATTTCCCTTAATCTGGATCTTTTGAAATGAAATGACCTACTTTTAATCCAGGTGTTTTTATGTAGGAACATCCACCTTTAATCTGGCCATACCTTCTGTTGGACAAGGAAGAAGGAAGCTCTTTGTTCTTTTCCTGCTTGCCCTCACTCTCCTCACTGGCAAGCCCATTTCTTCCCTGGCATTGGAGCCTATTTTAGGATTCTGACATAAACCGAAGACCAACTAAGGCATCAGCCTCATGGACTGAACAACTACTGGATTCTCAGATTTTCTATTGGTAGGGCAACCATTGTTGAACTAACTGGACCATAACCTGTAAGCCACTATATTAAATACACTAGATAGACATTCAGACAGATAAATTGTATCAGTACAGTTCCTCTAGAGAACTCTGACTTACACAAACTGAAAATGTCTCATTGGAATGTTCTCACGGCCATCATTCATTCACTCACAAGACAATCGAGTCTGATTTAGTGGCCTGACAAGATCCAGCTAGAAAGAGTCTTCTGAAATTATTGGGATGTGACCATCATTACATGGAGACAAAAACAGGAGCTTCTCTAATACAAACTATGTTGGCTGTCCTGCTGGGATGGAAAGGTATCCTGAGACTCAGGAGCCCAGGGTGTCCCAGTGGAAGGGAATCCTGAGGTACAGGAGGCTGGGAACCACATGGTTCTAGAGAGGAAGCCTTCTCAGCAGATGCCTTGCAGCCCTGACGGAGGATATCCCTGGCTGAGTTGGAATGCTACAGTGTAACAGCTCTGCTTGGGCTCTCCTGTTCTTTAGTGTTGCAGCTCCCAGAGGAATGTATCCCCAGCAGGAGTGGTGGCCCTTCCACTTCTTCATTTCTTCCTATATTTAGTTATTTGCTTCTTGGCTTCCTCCTGAGATTTGTTAGATGTGGAGGAACAAATCCAGGGGAGTAAGAGAGGGGCAGGCTAAAGGGAGCAGGTAGAAGAGATAAGGCTGGGAATGGACTGGGAAATGAGAGAGAAGCAAGGAGAGAGATACAGAGGAAGAGAAGGAGGGATGGAAGGAGGAGGTGTGCATGTGGCTCAGCTCTGAGTGAGGGAAAGCAATGGCTTCAATTTCCACATTTACTATCAGTAAACACAGTGACAGGAATAGAAGGTGTTAATCACTATTTTACATTTTGTCTCCACTTGTCTTCTGAAAAGTTTGGTAATTCATCTGAAATTATATCTTGACAAGACAGTCTTCACACACAAAAATGCTAGAGATCAAAACTCCATTTCTCTATGACTTCAGTGGAGTTTAGAGATAAGGATGGTAGCCCTTTCTTACTAGAGATACACAAACATTTCCAAAAAATGTCTGCATATGGTAATATTTAGCTACTCACAACATATCCCTGAGACCACATGGACGTGCAGTAGATACAACACAGAAAGTCGTTACACATTTGCTTCTCTGATCATTTAGTAACAGTTTTCTAAACTGTAGTTGGAGGAAACAATTCAGTGATGTCTGTAGCTTAGTGCTTTTCTATCCAAGTTCTTAGATTAATAAGATAAATACATTAGATATTTCATCCCAATGTTACATTTTATGTGATATAAACTTGAAAACAAAACTGATAGATATAGATAGACAGATTGATAGCCGATAGATAGGTAGATAGATGATAGATAGCAATATATAGATACATAGATATATGATGTATAGAAGATAGATATAGATATCAATATATAGATGCATATGTAGATGTAGACAGATAGATGATAGATAGCAATAGATACATAGATTCAAATGATAGATAATAGTAGTAGATAAATAGATGATAGATAGATATATGACAGATTGCAATATGTAGATACATATTTTTATAGATTGTAGATTCACTAAATGATAAATAAATAGATGATAGCAATAGATACATAGACTTAGATGATAGATGATTGATAGATAGATAGATAGATGATAGATGATAGATAGATAGATAGATAGATATAAACAGATGATATATAAACAGACAGAATGAACATAGTATTAGAAAAAAAGTTTTCATTTTATTTTTTGTGTATATAGGTATTTTACCTGTTATCTGTGCATCTCCAATGTGACTATACCCATGGAGGCCAGAAAAGAACATTGGGTCCTCCAGAGCTGGAGTGACAGGTGCTTGTGCACCACCATGGGGGGTTGGGAACTGACACCCTAGATCTGCAAGAACAGCCAGTGCCTTAAGCATTGAGTCCTCTCTCCAGCCCTAGAAAGGCATTTCTTCAGGGAAGTTTGGCATTTAGGTTAGAAAGGGTTTCATAAATTTAATAACTTAATTTTATAACATCTAACAAAATCGCATGCAAGAAAAAGTCACATTCAACTTTCCAATTGACATTAAAAACTAATAACCCTTAGAAAAGCATCTTCATTCTGTAGCATTGTATTTCTAATCAATTGTCTTTTTAAAGTGAAGCTACAGATATGTTAGCTTGAGCACTGAGACACTCTGAAGCACAGAAATCTATAAAGTTTGTACGGGCCGAATTTCAGATCTCCGAGTCTTCAACTAGATTTCCTGTTCTTCTGTTTGGTAAGGCAGTGTAGACAAATACCACAACGAAAAGGGGGCAGTTGTGAACTTGGCAGAGTAATGCCAGGATTGGTTGGATGGTAGCTTTTGTATCTTCTTCAGAAGCATTGTTTAATTAAAATAAGATTGCATAGACATCAGTGTTGACCTTGCACTTACCGCTGTCATTTCTACAACCCTATGCTTCTGCTCTGTCTTGGTATTTTTGAAGTGTTACAACAGAGTATTATAAAATGGAAAGTTGGTCCACCATAGTCAAGGCTGATAAGCTAGTGGTTTGCTTCACACACATTTTTCACCGTGACCTCTCATAATGGACTCAGCAAGCACAGGACTCTTGGTGTTCCTACTGTATGGGTGCAGGTAGAGAAGGCTTCTCCCTCTAAGCAAACCAGCTACCAATGTCCTGCATCACACACCATTACCTTGGGCATTAGGTCTTCAACATGCAAATTAGGAGTATATACTCCTTTAGATCACAGCACACTGCTGCATAAAAATTAACTTACATTTCTAATAATAGTTACACCACTAAAGAAAATTCTTAAGTAGATCACGCAACCAAAGTTTCACAGTTTCAAATAAGATATCAACTAAAATCAATAGTAAACTGTGATGGATCCCTTAATCTTAAAATTAAGGGATTCTGGGCTTGGAAATATGACTTAGTGGTTAAGAAAAGTTACTCCTCTGTCAAAGGACGGAGGCTTGATTCCTAGCACTTCATTCTCAAGCTTCAGGGGATCTGATGCCTCTGCGATCCTCAGGTACCTAAACTCATGTGCACGTAACCCACATGTAGACATAGACACCTACAAACAATTAAAAATAATTTTGAATTTTTTAAAAAAAATATCTTTCCCTTGAAAAGCTATGTTGAGCAATGCGTTTTTAGCTGCTAGGGGTAAAAAGCTTACTGATGCTGACATCTTGGTGGCTGTTCTCAGTTGGAGTGTCTGTCACAAAAATACTTCATCATAGATGGAGGATCTGCAGAACTCTGAGATACAGCTCTGACTCCTTCAAAACGTGTGTTTGAGCTGCAATCCTCTAATTGCAAAATCAAAGAGAAAGTCAAGAAAGCAGCATGACGCTTTTTATGTATAAAACTGAGGCATGGCCTGAGGCCTGTTTATGTCTCATGAGAGTACACAGACTCTCAGCAATACCTGCTTCCGAATAAGGCTGCAAGCTGAGAGTCAAAGAGAAGTGGGTAGATTTGGTTGGACTTACCGAGTCACTAAGCAGCCATTTCCCTTTGTACTTATGGGAAGAACTTGCTTCTCTGCACCAAAGTCCTTTCTGGTAACTACTCAGATGTAAGTTCAGAGTCTTAGAAGACACAAAGTGTCCCCATTACACTCAAATGTGGCTCCAACTGTGTGCTGCACACACAGCACCAACACCCACTGCCCTAGGCACCCTCAGCTTACAGATCACATAGCAATAGCACAACCAGAGGGAAATATGGCATGGGATCTACCCAGAATCCAGAAGCAACCAGAGCAAAGCCGCCTCACCAGCTGAACAATCTTTCTCTTGTTACAGACAGGTAAGGTGGGGGGAGGTCATTGGAGGGGGGGAATGCTCTCTGTCTTCTTTTTCTTTCTGTTTTTCTTCTGTCGCACCTTTGATCTTGGGATTGAGGCCTGTTTGTGATATGCCTCCCTTTCACCCCACAGCCTGTGGGCTGGGAGCCAGACATTATTCATGTGAGCATGTCATCTTCAAGAAAGCCTGAGAAGTTTGACTGTGGATCTGGTAATTTTCAGCTGCAACAACTAAACCTGAAAGATTATTATGGGCTGGAGTTGAATTTAGGTTTAATATTTAGTGACAGAGAGGCAAATGATGTCAAGAAGACTTTGAAATATGATGTTATGGGAGACTACCATCGGCAAACTGTCCTCACTGCCAGAGGCAACACAGAAAAAATAGCATCTTTGAAGAGACAGGAATAAGTCATTGGGCTGTGTTTTTGCAATGGAATATGTGTGTAAATGCCTCTTCTTTGTGTTTTCCACAACAAACCTGAAAATCAGATTGCTTTTTCTATGATGTTATTATCTATGAAGAGTTAATGGCACAATTTCCACTGTGGTAAATGTTCAGAAAAAAATGAGAATAAATAGAGATGTGCAGATAATTAATATTTAAGAAATGAGATAATTCATCAGAGCCCAGAAGTCAGCCATGCTACTTATGGAGATGACTAAGAAGTAAGATAAGAATACTTTCTATAACAAAATTTGCTTTCTTTAATGGAAGTATAAAATCAGTAAGTCAAGTTGTCTTCCATTTTCATGTAAATCACCAGAATTCAAAATCCTTCATACAAAAGTCCCAGTAGCAGCCTGAGAAGGAGACAGAGCTGCAGGGTGTTAGATTCCCTCACATACATTCCAACACTGAGCGGTCTAGCTTCTAGTGCCTAATAGAAAAGATGACCAAGACAAGCTAAGAAGTGAATGAGTTTTCTGGAGGCTTTTAAATGTGTGTGTGTGTGTGTGTGTGTGTGTGTGTGTGTGTGTGTGTAGCTCCTTCCTTTTTACTAAAGAAAAATAAACTGCAGGGAGTGTCTTCGATATTCTCTTTTGTTCCCCCTCATTTATGTGGTAAGTGGTGATATGTGGAGTGCCTGTGTGTGTGTGTGTTTGTGTGTGTGTGTGTGTCTATTTGTGTGTCTATGTGTGTATGTGTGTGTATGTGTGTATGTGTGTTTACGTATATGTATATATGTGTGTGTGTATGTGTGTATGTGTATATGTATGTGTGTATGTATGTGTGTGTATGTGTGTGTAAGTCTGTGTGTATTTGTGTGTATGTGTTTGTATGAATATGTATGTGCATTGTGTATGTATATGTATTTGTGTATGTGTCTGTGTGGGTATATATATGTGTGTATGTGTCTATGTGTATATGTATATATATGTATATGTGTGTTTATGTGTATGTATGCATATATTTTGTGTGTGTATATGTGTGTATGTGTATATATGTGCGTGTGTGTATTTGTGTGTATGTGTTTGAATATGTATGTGCACTGTGTGTATGTGTGTGTATGTGTGTATTTGTGTGTATGTGTTTATATGAGTATGTATGTGTATAGTGTGTTCGTGTTTGTGTGTGTGTGTTTTAACCCCAGTGATTGTCCTCCCTCTGCACACACCCCAGGCCTGGAGTTGCAGGTTCCTGCCACTGTGCCCAGCTATTCACATGGACTCTAGGGATCTGAACTTGCGTTGTCAGGCTTTAACAGCATGTGCTCTACTGACTGAGTGGCCTCCCCACTCCTCTAGAATTCTTCAGTGGAGGGTGTCCAGGATAAATCCATGAGAGCTGACTGAGACTTGCCCATGTATCTGTAAAGTAATGGCTCAGATCTGACAGCTGGGACCTCTGTCACAGGTGACCTGAATCAGGCTAAGGTGATGGCTTTGTGGTGGATCACCTTCCTGGCCCCGCCTATGGATGCCAGTTTCATGTTTCTTTCAGAAAACATGCATGAGGGTAAAGAGTCAGCACACTCCACCTTCTTTGCTTATTCAGAACACAATATTTTCTTTTAATTTTATCTCAATAATAAAATCTATTTCCTTTAAAAACTGTCTATTTATACTACCAATTTATAATTTCTTCAACAACATCCCATCACCAAGTTACAAATTTGATAATATGCCAATCTGTCCTAATTGCCCTTTCTGAAAAGGAGGGAAATGAAATTTTATTTCTTTTTGGTGTTCATAGACTTAGAAACTAGAGATTTATTTCCCCCACACACATTTTAGGAATAGTTTACCTTCCACCAACCATTTTATGAATTCTTTTTTGCATGTGTATATGGAATGTATGCATGTAGATACATGCATGTTCCTGTGTGCAGGTACCCATGTGTATACAGTGTGTGTTCCTATGTGTCATTGTACATGGATGTGTACTGTGTTCATATGTATATGTACAACATGATAGAGGTTAAACTCAGCTGTCATCCTCATTGATCTTTATACTCTGTATAAAGGCACAGAGAGTCTCTGGTTCCCCAAACTTAGCTATCCAGCTTTCTCTGAGAATGCCCTGTTTCGGCTTTGAGAGGATGGGAATTGCAGGAGGGCCCTTTTGCCTGTTGGGTTTGTACAAGACTGTTGGGTATCTAAACTCCAGCTCTCACGCTTGCACAGCAAGCATTTTACATAATAAGTCATCCCCTATCCAAGTCTATTTTATTTTATCTTCATTATACATTTTATTTTCACAAGTTACTACAGACTTTTTGGTTTTAAATACATAATTCTGTCAGCCAGAACATTAGCAATAAGCATTTTTCACCTTGATTGTGGCATGGAAAGTCTGTAGAGAATTACACAGAGACTCTACTATTCATTTTTAAATTCATCTTTCCAAACTAATGGTTCCTATTAATTAGACAACAAAAAGTGAGAACAGAAAAAAAATAGAAAGCACAATGTTTTTCATCTGAAGGTGAACTACTGGAAAGGATGTTAAACAGTTGGGCCAGATTTTAATGACTTTGAGATGGGTCTTAATTAGGGTTGACATGTGAACTGAATAACCTGGCAGTTCCCTACACATGAAGGTTCTTTTAAAAACTAATACCTAGAGTTATTCTATATAATTAGTCCTCTAAATGAAAGGGTGCAAATGGAATGTTTCTGGTGCCAAGAGAATGTATTAATCTAGATTCTGCTTGTCATGTTGCCACTGTCTGCCAAGCCACTTCACTGATGTCGATGCCAGGGCATCTGACAGACAGTGGGTACAAGTTAGATACATCTGCTTCATGCTGCTGCTCATGAACTCCCAACTGACCAAGTTCCTGGACTTATTTGATTGCTTTTCTCTGATGTCCACATGTGCCTACTGAGAGATCCATCACCACCAACATCGAAGGAGCCATCCTAAATAAGCATGTAAATACTTGAGTAGAATATGAAGGTGGTACTTTGTATTAATATGGAAGAGGAAAGAAAAATTAAGTCGATCTAAAATACCCTCTAAAATCGACATTGAGTAGAAGCAATGACTGTGTTCAAGCACTGAGACTAATTTGTTGATGAAAATGGAAATACTGACAAGTTGTTTTAATTCAAACCAAGACCAACAACATGACTATTTACAGGGAAACAAATATAGTCAAGGTTCTAAATAACCTTCTGGTTGCTTTTTGTTGAAGGAAAAGGTGACATGGAAGGTTTCCCCTCGACAGAAGACTGCAGAATGGTTAAATACATACCCACAAATGGCACCTCCCAGTATTAGCATGAACTGTATCCGCTCATTATTTATAAATATATCAACTCAACTACAATACTAGAAAATACTAAAAAATTAGGCAAGCTTTACTATCTAAGAGGCAGTGAAGGAAGAGCTGGAGCAATCGTGGAGACAGCCTACTTTTCTTTTTTTTTTTTCTTTTTTTTTTTATTTTATTTTTTTATATTTTATTTACATTTCAGATGCCATCCCCTTTCCCCATTTTCCCTCCCTAGAAAACCCCTATCCCATGCCCCCTTTTCCTTTTTGCTTTTATACATTTTTTAAAATGTTAATCAAAGGCTTTATAAGTTTGGTAATGCTCAATCAGAAGTGTAACCCAATACCCAACCTAGATATATCAACTATCTTCTTTGACTGGTGGAGACACATGAACATCTGCCTCTATGCCCCACCTTTTCTCTCTCTTTCTCTCTCTCATCACCTAGCTTCACCCTTCCTGTTAAAATAAAACTTTTCTCTCAAAATGCAATTATAGCATAATTATTCCTAATTGTACCAGTGAGGTACAAGATAGTCCTAATACCCAGTCCATCATTTTGTTGACTAACCAGAACCTCTGTCATCTGTCCTAACTAAAACACTTAGTTTTGAACCTGGCTTTTTTCTTGGCTTTAGAATGAATGTCAGCTGAAAACCATCCACTCAGATCTTTTCTCTCAAAGTAAATAGCCAGGATTGGCTATGAGACTATAGGTCTTCAACCCCGTCAGAAATCCAGAATGACTGAGTTAACTGAAATTATGGGAAGCACTAAGCATAGCTTCTAAGACTTAGCCTACAGACATGCAAGAAGCCAAGTCCTGTTTAATACTGGAAACCATCACTACAGATGAAGTGAAATGGTAAGCAGAGGCTAACAACCCTTTTTCATAAATTCTTTTGCAGAATTTAAAAATGGATTACCAAATGTATAGAAGACAGGCCGCAGGAACCAAACAAGCCATTGCAGTTGTGGCTTCTGTTAACTGCTAAGCACTTGATATCAAGGTTAGGCACAATCTCTTGTGACTTTTCTCATTTGCCACTAAAATTTACCAGTGAGGGCCACATACACTTGAGATGGCAGCAGTCATTTTTCCAGGAGGATGCACACTCAAACATCTTCATTTCTCTAGGAGGTTCAGGTACATCATGGTAAACAGGAGCCATTCGTAGCTTCTGCCCTATGAAGAAAAAGTTGTTATAAATGTGCTTTTGGAAGTGTGACATATGTGACTACAAAGCCTGTCATGGAAACTCACAGGCAGCCACAGGTAGCTTTGTGGTAATCCATAATGGTCTCTCTCCCGTCGTGTTTATACTGAGGTGACTCTCCAGAGTAGTTCACCATTGGACACCAAAGAAGAGTAGTGCCTCCCACATCTTTTCTTTGTCTAACCATCCATGATGGCATTCTCTACAAGGAGCAAACTTTGTAGAGCATAACACAACTCAGCATCCTGTATAAGAGGTCTGAAACTATAGCTCTGAGCAGACAGACCATCCTTTTCCAACTGTTTGTGCTTAGTGCTCTGCTAGCAAGAACTCATCATATCTTACTATATCATGAGAAGATAGTGAACTGATTCTGCCATGTGAAAAAAATCTTCACGACAAACTTGAGAGTGGCCTCGCTATTTGATCAAAAAGACAAGGGAGGAGATGTGTCGGTCACAGAGCAACACCCAGGCGCCTCACTGGAACCACTGGTGTGAGGGTAGTTTTAATTGTCAACACACACAGTCTAGAATCACCTGGAAGAGAATTCATTGAGAGATCATCTTGATTAGATTGTTCTGTGGGTGTGTCTGTGGGCAATTCATCTTGATTGTGTTAATTAAAGTGGGAAGATCTGCCTAGATGCAATTGCACGGTATCATGGAGCCTATACCGGACTATAAAGTAGAAGGAAGGAATGAGCTTCATGAAAACTCTCGGTTGTGAGTGTGATGTGACTAGCTGCTTCAAGTTCCCACCTTGACTTAGGGAATGGTGGACTGACCCCAGAATCATAAGCCAGATGGACCCTGCCTTTTCTAAATTGTCTGGGTGTTTGTCACAGGAACAGAAAGGAAATTATGGCCACAGATGAGAGAAAGTGGTGATTTTCTACATCTGAACAAGCCCCAGGGCATTCTGGATTCTGGGCTGACCCCATGTCATGTCTCCCTCTGCTTCCCTGATGCCATCCTTTGGCTTGGGGCACATAGTTGCAAATGTTCACACCACAAAGAGGCTCACACTGGGTCTCAAATCTCACTTTCTAGACAGATGCAGTTCTACCTGTAAAATTACTTGCACTTGGCATCAAAATGACACCAGTTATACTATTATACTCAACTTCTGAAAGCAAATATCTTTTAAATTTATATTATAGAAAAGGAAAAGCTAACTTCAATATGAACGTCAAAGTTTAGTAAACTGGAGATTTTTAACTCTTCAATGCACATATTCTCTTTAACAACATTTAAGATCATCTTGTCTCTTTGTCTACTTAACAATAAAATCATGGCTCTTCTTTTTTCTTCTTGGAGTTTTCTGCCTAAACACTGGTATCTTAAAATAATGACTACTTCTGGCTTGTGGTGTCCATGACTGAAATAAACTCTACAGTGTTTTCTCCTTTAGCATAAGTTTGGCTACTATCTGACTCTACTACATACAAAATATGGGGATAGGAGCTAATGCTTTTGGGGTGGGGCCCTTATAAAGCACAGACAATATTTTTCTACACTTTTCCTCACAATCTCCTAAGAGCAGTCCTATGAAATAAAGACTCTAAAGCTCAGGCAGGAGAGCCAATCCCTAGGACCAGTTAAGGCAGACAAAACTATTTACCATCTCTGTTTTATGCCATAATCTCAAGAAATGTTTGCAAATCCTAACATTTCTAAGATAATCACGTGGCTGATCCATGTCACATCAGCATGCTGAGGGTGGAAGCACAGCCATAGGTTGGTGTGAATTATCACTTCTAGGGCACAATGAACTTACTGTAGTGGACAAATTGTATTCATTCAGTGTGGAAAGGGTGGTACTGGATCTTGCTGGCCAGTGTACAAATCTCAACCTGATGCTTCGCTACATCCCCCCAGAGGCCTTTGTCAGCAACATCACCTTCTAAGGAGAGCCTGACACTTAAAAGAGTCACCCATTCTGCTCTCTGGTAGAGACTGTCATAGATGTCAGGAGACTGACATGTACAAAGCTTTTTGTAAGATGACAAGGTACTTGTCATATGTACCTTTTCAGGTTTGAGTTTATAGAGGAGACCAGAGATAAAGAGAGGGGCCTGAATTCACAAGATGTCAGACTGTAACAGTCTCTACATTGACTTAATCTACATTAGTAGGTAAAACTATTCTGAATTTGAACCCATGGCACCAATGTCTAACTTCTGAATCTTAGAAACTCTGTCTGATCATGATGTTTGGTAAAAGTACTGTTAAAATTTAAGACAAGATATTGCCAGTTTATTTCCTTTATATTCTTATGTTAATGCTGTCTAGAAATCTAGTAACTGCTTCCCCTCAGGACCTTCAGGGAAGACCTTACTGGAGGACCTCCAGGCAGGAGCAGCCCTAGCTGCACCTGAAGTCAGCCCAGTGAAAACCAATAGTCACTTCAGACCTCTGTAACTATTTTTAAAAAGAAAAGAAAAACCTTCATCATTTACACCTCCCCATCCACAGCAATCAATGTGAAACAGCCACTATAAGCAACCACATTTACCTCCAATTCTGCTCTATAAATATTACAAACAGAACCAAAGACAGCAAAGGCGGGGGAAGGGAGGGAGAGAGGACTGTACAAGTCTTCACGCTTGGGGATATTTACTGATGCCCTCTTAAGAACATTTTTGTTTCTTCCATCTACTTCTTGAATTCTTAAGAGAGAACTTTAAAGCTAAACAGACTTTTTAGAATTAAAGTTAATGAATGCTTCTTTTGGATTAACTAACTACACAAATAGAGAGCAGGGAGCGGACCACTGTGGGCTCCCCCAGGATGCCATGAAAGAAGAAAAAGCTTACTGCTGCTTCCGTTAGGATGAGATATGATTCTGCTTTTCTCTGTTCGTTCAGTTTGTAATACTTAAGAACCCAGACACCATTGTGTCTGAGTAATAACTTGACGAGCTACCTGGAAACTCTATAATGGGAAACTCT
This sequence comes from Arvicanthis niloticus, assembly GCF_011762505.2. Classification (NCBI taxonomy): domain Eukaryota; kingdom Metazoa; phylum Chordata; class Mammalia; order Rodentia; family Muridae; genus Arvicanthis; species Arvicanthis niloticus. The sequence continues at coordinate 132,775,201 of NC_047661.1, forward strand.
GATAAATTAAAGCAATATCTATTGGAATTAGAGTTTAGGAAAAATGTCCCATGTGATAATTGCAAAGCAAGCTGTTGCTAGCAGTAAAGTGCCCTGTTTCCGTTGTGAGGTGATTTAGCAGTCCTGTTGAAATCATTTCATTGCTATAAAATGTAATTGCATTTTTAACCCAATACGAACCTTTTCACAAATGAAAGAGTAAATACAGAATACTGTTTTCCTCCATTGTCTCCAGTCAAGGGATGAGACAATTAGTAATTGTACATTGTCTGATTAAGAAGCCATCACATTTTTTCACAATAATGCAGCAAACTTCAGTTGATATCAGGTACTTTGTTTGATAACAACATGACGTCTAAAATAAAAATGATGTTTGCACAGGCTGCATAGTTTAGACTTCATGGACAAAATTTTGAAAGAATTTAGAACAATTTTTTTGTGTTTGCCATATTTTAAAACAGTTTAGCTGAATGGCATCTGTGAAAATTCAAGACCAAATTATCATTCCAGCAAATCACAATCATTTTTTAAAAGTAATAAACAGAGCTGGACATGGTTCATGCCTGCAATCCCATTCGTGGGAAGGCAGACACAGGTAGACCCCCTGGGGCTCCATAACTGCTAGATAACTCCTGAGGTATTGTATCCAGTTTTGTCCTCTGACCTCCAAGTGTACACACATGCAACACATATACACACACACATAATTATTCAATTGTAAAATGATATAGAAGAACGCTGAATGCAAATTGCCAAATGAAAGAATTTGATCTCAACATATAAATGTATCACATTTCCTGTATCCATTCTTCAGTTGTGGGACATTTGGGTTGCTTCTGTCTTTCACAAATAAGGCATTATGAACATAATGGAACATGTGTCTCTGTGACATGGTGGGTCATCTTTTGGGTATATGCCCAGGACTGGTATAGCTAGGTCTTCAGGTAGATCTATTTCCAATTTTCTGAGAAATCTCCAGGTTGATTTCCAGAATGGTTGTACCAGTTTTCAATCCCACCAGCAATGGATAAGTGTTGCTCTTTCTCCACATTCTCTCCAGCCTGTGCTATCACCTGAGGTTTTGATCTTAGCCATTCTGGTTGGTATAAGGTAGAAATCTCAGGGTCGTTTGATCTTCATTTCCCTGATGACTAAGGACTTTGAACATTTCTTTAAGTGCTTCTCAGACACTCAAGATTCTGTTGTGAATGTTGTGAATTTTCTGTTTAGTTCTATACCACATTTTTTGATTGGGTTGTTTGGGGGTTTGGGAGGTTAGTTTCTTGAGTTCCTTATATATTTTGGATATTAGCCCTCTACAAGAAAGACAACATCATGAGTTTTGCAGGCAAATGGATGGATGGAACTAGAAAACATCATCCTGAGTGAGATAACTCAAACCCAAAAGGACACACATGGTGTGTACTCACTAATAAGTGGATAATAGCCAAAAATTAAAAAAAAAAAAAAAAAAAAAAAAAAAAAAAAAAAAAAAAAAAAAAAAAAAACGTAGAGAATACCCAGGATAAAATCTACAGAACTCAAGAAGGTTAACAAGCTAAAAGGCCCAAGTGAGGATTCCTCAATCACACTTGAGAGGGAAAAGAAAGCCATCATGGGGTAGAAGCCAGATGAAGGGACCTGGGTGTAAGAGGGGACAGGGAGGGGGAAAGGTGATAATGATCAGGTTTTGGAGGAAGGAATAGGAATGGAGCCCTGAGGGCCGGCAGAAAGAATGGAGACAGGCAACCTTGGGAGGTAGGAGGTAGGGGGACCCTCTAGAATGTACCAGAGACCTCGGAGGTGAGAGATGTTCAGTACTCAAAGATGAAATATCCTACAGTGGGGAGAGGGAACATGTAGAGTTCACCTCCAATGGAAAGACAGAGCATCAAGTGGAGGGATGAGGTTACCATCCTATAGTCAAAACCTCTGACCCAGAATTTTCCTGTCTAAAAGAACTAGAGGGACAAAATGGAGAAGAGACTAAAGAAAAGAAAGTCCAGTGACAGGCCCAAATTGGGATCCAGCTCAAGGGGAGGCTCCAAGGTCTGATGCTATTATTGATGCTATGGTGAGCTTACAGACAAGAGCCTACCATGGCTGCCCTCTTAGAGACCCAACAAGCAGCTGAAAGAGTCAGATACAGATACTTACACCCAACCGATGGACAGAAGCTAGTGACCCCTGTGGTTGAAGTAGGGAAAGGCTGGAAGAAGTTAAGGAGGAGGGAGACCCCATAGAAAGACCAGCAAGACCTGAACCCACAAGATTTCTCAGACACTGAGCCACCAACCAGGCAACATATACTACCTGATATGAGGCCCCCCAATGCATATACAGCAAAGGACTGCCTGGTCTGGCCTCAGTGAGAGAAGATGCACCTAACCCTCAAGAGACTTAAGGCCCCTGGGAGTGAGGAGAACTGATGGGGTAGGTGAGGGGTGTTGTTGGAGATGGGGGGAGGAGGAACAGGATAAGGAACTGTCAGGGGATCAGGAATAATGACTGAACTGGATGATGATGATGATGATGATGACGATGACGATGATGAAAGAAGTTAATCTCAAAAGACCATGTGCTAATGAACCCTAACAAACGACCTTCCAGAAGAAGAAAATCCATGAAGGTGCTGAAGTCTCAGAGGTTGGTGGGAACAAGCAGAGGGAAGATCTTCAGAGCAGCAACGGTCTTTGGTTTGTTGTTACATGGTGGGTACAGGTCACCATGACCTTTCCAAAACCCACTGTCACTGTAGCAGATGACCCACTATGGTCCAGACATTGAGGGAAAGAACTGAAATGCTAAATTTATGTCCACTCTCAACACCAAATCTGGATAGATGTACCTCCTCTCCACTCCATGACCTCTCTGTGAAGTTGCTGGCTTCCAGCTACAAAGGCAAGAAAGGTAGAACTTTCTGACACCTGGGCTACAGTCTGGTTGAGACCATAATATTACTCTCCGTGTGGTCCATCAGTGTCTAGGAAACATTATGTGACCTCTTTCGGTTATTTCAAATGATGATCTTCCCATTGAGTTTGGCAAAACAACACCTATTTAAGTTACTTGTTTTTTAAAATCTTTAAAACCTTTAATTAGCTGACTTATTTATCATTTTAGTAATGGGTATAGGTTTCCAACATTGTTCCTTATTAGGGAGTTATTTCTTGGAAGATTTTATGTAAGCTTTGAGGGCCTTAGACATCATTTATTTAATGTATTAAACACTTCCACAACACAGAATTATTTAAATGTATTCTAATTTAAAGCTTGATGAATGAGCCATTATTTAACTGATGTTAATTGTTCGTGCCCAAGTAAAGCAGTCTCCTCTGTGGCTCAGTCTGTAGTGCCTCTAAGGATCTGTTTGTATGGCAAACTTGGTGGCATTTCTTCCCATTAAGTTACATAAGACCAAAGCGACACTGTGTACTTCAGTGAGAAATGACTCCTTGGAGTGCCATGGGCACAGGCGAATAAATGGCCATACTGTTCTTTGAGAAAACATTTATCTAGGACATTCCAATCTCCCTCAAATATCATGCTGCTCCCTGGCATCAATGTCAAATAGTTTTATAGGATAGAAAAATATTAACTGGTAGTTTTTAAAAAATAAATTTGCTAATGTTCAAAGTTACTATTGTTAAATTATTGTTAAATATCTGAAACCTATTTTTTGTTTTTGAGGACCCTTCACACTAACTAGTTTACATCCCAACCAACAGGCGTGAGAATGTCCTTTTGTCCTCATCCTTCCTAGCATGTGTTGTCACTGTTTGTTTTCTTAATCAGCTATGGTATGACCCAACTGTGCATATTACATCTAAAAACTCTAAGTCAATGAAGCATGGCAGCACTTGTTTACTCACAGAGACTAAGATGTGGAGCCAACATATACACAATGGGATGTTTGTCAGCATTACAGAAGAAAGACAGATACACCTGGAGACATGAAGCAACTTCAGTATTAGAAATATAAATGTCACATGTTTTCTCTCATTTTTGGATCCTAGATTTTGTACAATTACATAAAACTTAAGATGAAACCTCTCTGAATTACATGTGTGCACAGACATACAATAGACTAATGGGAAATTATCATTTATAGTGCTCAAGCTAAAGGGAGTATAAGGTTGAAAATATATCCACCTTCATGTCCAGTGAGACAATGAGCATCAACACCATAGCAATGACAGCACCCAACAGTGTGGGCATCAACAACCATAGAAATAACAGCACCCAACAGTGTGAGCATCAACAACCATACCAATGACAGCACCCAACAGTGTGGACATCAACACCATACCAATGACAGCACCCAACAGTGTGGGCATCAACAACCATAGCAATAACAGCACCCAACAGTGTGGTCATCAACAACCATAGCAATGACAGCACCCAACGGTGTGAGCATCAACAACCATAGCAATGACAGCACCCAACGGTGTGAGCATCAACAACTGTAGTAATGACAGCACCCAATACTGTCTCAGCAGAGACAAAAGTGCTCTTTCAACAGAACCTAATTTATTCCTTGACCATATCTAGCAGCCATCTCTGGTGCTGACACCAGATTTCAGCATCCTTCTCACATGCAGATAGCAAAGGGAAGCAAACATTGCATTTAATTCAGTTCGTTGACAAAGCAAATGCATGAGCTGCAGAGCCAGACATAAGACAACAAATAATTTTTTACAGATTCTTTTCTGCCATCAGTTTAGTGCAGTTACTGTTTAGTCAGAAAACAATCCCCCTTAACAGCAACACTGGATAACTGAGTTACAACTAAGTGAAGAACAGTAAAATGCATCTCCTCACCACATAAGGCTATTCCAGGCTGCAGGGATGACATCATCATTTGCACACAGCTTGCTCCACAGCTATTATGATGATGTCATAAGCCATGGCTTATGATGCTCTCCCTGTTTCTCATTATAGTGTTTCAGTCGGGCACAGCTGGTAGAAAAAGGTCTAACGGGTTGTGTATTCTCAGCAATCTGCCTTTTTTTGTTTTGTTTTGAAAAGTAAGAAATATTGCATTTCTACCAAAAAAGTGTCACTGAGAAGTCAACTAACATTTGTTAAAATTGTTAACTGGAATTCTTTGAGCCGGTTTCAGCCTTGACCATTCTATGTACGCCCAATCAGGAAAGGAGAGGAAAGTGATGTTTTTTCCAGTCCCTACTATCAAGTTCTGGAAAATCCTTCCCTTGATCTTCACCACACCCCTGTAAGGGTGATGCCACAGACATAAAACCTCAACAATGAGCATGGAAGAGAGGGCTGCCCCAAAGCAGGGCTCATGATTATGCTCTACACTTCCAATCATCACTCTGTGATAAATTCTACCCAGAATTAACTAGGTGGAGATGATGAAGTACACTTAATAACTCACATTTTTACCATAGCAACAGCTTGCATAAAGCCAGCCAGCTAGGGTTACAGTGTAGACAACCCTGACACTTCCACCAGACTATGAATAGAAGGTTCCAGAATAGTCGGTGTTTGGCATTAGACTAGTTCTTCTCAAAGTGTCTGTAGTGAAAAACTTTCTCTTTCTGTCTCTCTGTGTGTGTCTTTATGTCTCTCTTCATTTCCAATACTTTGTTGGCCACTATATTGGAACAGGATAAAAAATAACCAAACATTTCATTGTTACCAAATGAAATGAAAATGCAAAGCAAGATATACAGAAGACAAGCTCAATTATTTTAATTATTCAAATATTTAATTACAAAAATAGTTTAAAAAATTTTTCCAGTGACAAAAAACCCAATGGCCATGTTTACATGTTGCCACAAAGTCCAGGTGCTGTAGCTGCCCACACTTGACCTCTGTCTTCATCTTAATAATGATGAGGACAAGTACGTCTCAGTTCAGCTAAGGTTCAGAGGCCACACTGAGCTTGCCTAGGATGAAGACGTATACAGGCCACTGCCATCACTACCATCCCTACCACTACCAACAGCAGCTGGAGTAACCCTGTGTGTTCTGCTGTCTAACTGCTCTCCAGCAATGCCAAGGCTCACGTTATGCTTGAAAGTGCTGGAAACTTACTGGTTTTCAGTACTACTGGTGTTTGTGAGTAGGGACATTTCTGTGATTCTGCTCTAACACAGCCTACACCCTATGACAGTGAGCCAAGCCTTCTCGGTTCCCACCGTCCTCCCTCCCTGGTTTCTTAAGTTGTTCTTTAGAAAGGAGTTGATTGGAGCAATGGACAGTCTACTCCCAGTGGTTTAAATGTCTAAATGAACCATTACGTGATTGTTTGTCTTAAAATTAAGTTTCAGAAGCCAAGTGCTTTGAATGTGAACTATACTCTTGTTATTTGGAGCTGACTTCTGGAAAATAATACAGAATTTCTTGCCAATACACACATTCATCTCCACTGTTCTAAGCTGCCACTGTGTGTTCTGTGTGTAATTTTCTATTAGCATTTAAGAAAAACTAACACAATGGAAATATGATGTAATAAATGCCACGTAAATACCATGTAATTATAACATTACATATTCATACATATAATTTTTAAGACCCATGGTCTTCTTTTATAAATCTGACTTAGAATTGACATAAAACTTACATTTGCATGAAAATGCCTTCATAACCGTTGTAGGGTTTTCACCATTGTGTGCAATGACGAGAAGACAAAATAAATAGCAGTGAGCTCACAGGCTGTTCTTTCCTCTTTCAGGAGCATTGCTGGAGGGAATGAATATGTGGCACTTAGAGTTACATACTTTCCTCTTTGTTGTGTCTCTTGATATACAGGAAAATATGTCAACAAGTGAAATTAAAATGTAAATTCTTAGAATTTAAATGAAATTTAAATGTTACCATTTCTTGAACACCATGGCATACCCTAGATCACCATATCCCACCCCAAACTCTCAAAGCACACTTCTATTGTTTTAAATTAGATAGGAGAAAACTAAACCATTTCACTTTGCAATAATGATCATGACATGGACTAAGAGCATTAAGGACCCCGATTCTTCTTCACTCTTCATTATTATTACTAAAAAGTGGTCAATAATAAAACAGTGTGCTGTGAATTGGTATTGATGCCAGTTACATTTTGATGTTTCAATTATAATGTTAATTTTCATGAGTTCCATTGTGGAAATCAAGTTTGAATTGAGCACCCTAAATAGATTGATTAATTACCACATTAAGACAATAAAAACATTCGTTTTGCAGAATTCTCACAGATGTCCAGGGGAGACTGGTCTTGAATTAGCAGTAGGTTTTTTGTTTTTTTTTTAAGAACACAAAATAAAAACTGCTTGGAGTCTTAGCTAATGAGATAATCAAAAGCATTTCATCATTTGTAAACGAAGTAGCGTTTTCACGTTCCTTGTCATTAGCAGAATGACTTTTTAATGGATATTGCAATAGCTTATATCAGATAACCAGACTGAGATTCAGTCTTTGCTGCCAAGTACAAAATTAAACAGCATGCTCCTATCTTATGGAAATAGCTGCTGCACTTCCTTAAAGAGACGAAAAGGAAAGTTATCATTTTTTTCGCAGATACATTTACCTAACAAATTCATTTTCTTGTTGCTGTGACCCACAGAATATTTTCCCAAGTCACACAACAGAACCAGTAGGTTATACTTTATTCAGAAAAAAAAATTATTTCTTCCAAAATCATATTCCTTTAAGCAGAAACATGGAATTATCACGAGAATTTTTAAAGGAAGACTTATGAGAGAGGTAATAACGTAGAAGTGTCCTCTGTGAGATTCCTCTGACAAGGAAAGGAACAGAAATGTTGGATGACGTCTATTCACCCCAAACATGGCGCCAGTGGCGAAGCTTGAACAGCCATTGAGCTTATTTGCATTTCTTACAGGAGTACATGGCGACATTTTGTAATAGCTGCAACCCTGGGCATCCTGTTCACCTTGCAGGCAGCTCCACCAGGGACTCTCCTCTCCCCATGATCACTTACTCAGTGCGCTCTTTGGGAGGGCCCTTGTGAATCTTTAACTTTGTGAACTCCCGGAGCTTTTGCATTTCACTGGTTCCCTGTAGCATGTGCGTTCCCTTCTCCCTCCAGGAGGGAGTGTTTCTGTTCAGAGTGAACATCTATGTTGGGCCAAGGAGAGTAGAGAGGAAGAGCCAAGAGTTAAGAATGAAGCAATAGTGAAGACAAACAAAAACTGGAGACAAGGGAAACTCAGTAACAGTAGGAAACCCTCTGGAGCCCCAACCCCAGCTCTCCAGGGTGGAACCTGGACCCACAGGCATAAAAGCCTCGCGAGAACTGAGCCCTACAGAGAAGATTGTGCGCTCTGTAGAAGAGGGCTCTTGCAGAGGTGGTTATTGATGCACAAGTCACAAGACAGAAGCACAGCGAATTAACTCCTACAGAAGTTCACGATGATTCAACTAGTGAGTCAAAGACTAATTTTTAAAATTAGTATTATTATTTGCAGAGAGGGTTTGAGGCAGGATCACCCTGTTCAATCAGGCTGGGTTGAGTGCTGGGATTACAGTTTCGGACAACATACCTGCTGACACCTTTTTGTATAAGAAACGTTTATATGTCTAGGGTGCGATAGCTTCGCCGAGTTTGGACAGCAGGTGTCAAGATTATTATCAGAAGGCACACTTACTTCGTCATAGCTATGTTTACATCTCTTTGCATTGACCTTTCTGAACTCAGTACCATAGCCACGTGACAAACAATGGGAACAGCTTTCTGTCTGTAGAATGGGAACAGCTTTCTGTCTGTAGAAATGACTGTTCATAATGAGCGAGCCTCTTTGCAATACCCAATATGGGATAGAAATATATCTTACCTAACTCCAGAAACAGTTCAAAAAGAAAGATATTTGTTCCTTAAAGAGAGTTCACATTAGTAATGTAGAAATAGGCCATGCTTTCTTCTAATCAGACATTAAACTGTACATTGCCTTGTAAAGAATTTTAAAGCATTATTCTAGGCACAGGCCTTGATTTTAACCTTCAGTTTTACAGCTAGTATTAACCTTCTAAGACAGGATTCTATTGCTGAGCAGTGGTGGAGCACACCTTTAATCCCAGCACTTGGGAGGCAGAGACAGTCGGATTTCTGAGCTCGAGGCCAGCCTGGTCTACAGAGTGAGCTCCAGTACAGCCTGGTCTATACAGAGAAACCCTGTATTGAAAAAGAAAAAAAACAGACAGGATTCTGTCAGCAGTTCACACACCCTATGCTCTCCTCTGCTGACACACCACCTGATTCTCATTGTGTACACAGTTAAGAGTAGTTAGTTAGCAAACAAGGGAAAGACTTCTGTGAGTCTTTAGTTTGTCCAGCTCAGGCACAAAGAGTTAAAATGCCAAGACCCTGAAAATCAGCAACAAAGACAATGGCATCTTCACAACAAAGAAGCTGCTGTCTTATAGAAAAATGACTTTAAAAATTGCTTCATTCATACATTACTGATTTTGGACATTTGATTGGCAAAATCTCTACTAAATACTGATATTAGTGTAAGAGGAGATTGTCTATCCCCAAAACACCATGCTATAGTCTGTCAGAATCCCCATTACTGTTTATAAATAAGTTTTCTCATATAAACTACTATAAATTAACTCCAAAAGCCTTCTTGTGTTGATTAAGGCTCAGAAATATTCATTCTTCCTAATGGAACATCATTTTTAAAAACCATTTCAGTAATTAGGAGTATTTTGTGGAATATTTCTTTCACTAAATGTTAAAAATGGTGTAGTTTGGATTTTGACATAAACAGTGCTACAGAGAAGAGAAAAGTAAGCTCTAGGCCATCTGCTTCACGTCCACACATACTCTTCCAGTAGCAACGCCTGGAGCCATGTGTCCAAGAAATGCTTCAAAACCAGAGTAACAGCTGCCTACATGACATCACATTGGTCAGATGTTTTTAATGCTTCTAAAATAGTAGGTTTGGCTTTTCTGAATGATTTTTAGAATCTACAGGCATCTCTTTTGCCTCATATTTTTAAATAATCCTTGTATTTAAATTAAAAGTGTAGCTTCAAAGACAAAAATGTATATAAAGAATAAAGTAAACACAGAAAGTTTTTAGATATCTCCAACCAAACCTCGGCCTTACCTTCTCAGCAGAGACCTTGGGAGACACTATGGGATCCTTGTTCCCAGAGCCTCCACAAGGTGAGTGCACACTACAGAAACAGAGTGTGGCTTTCTTCAGGGACCACATGGAAAATTGTCACACAAAGAATTTCCAAGTGATACTTGAGCTGTGAGCATTGATCTGTTTCTTGTTCCATTGCTTTCTGATGCTTTGGTCACAGTTATTCAACACTATAGTGGGCAGTTCCTCCTGGTTTTGAACATCTTAGAGGAATATGAAGTCATGGAAACCTGAAGTGTCTTCATCTCTCACCAAAGAGCTGTGCCCAGGCTTCTCATATCAAACCACTCAGATTCTCCTTAGATTCGCTATAAGAACAGGAGCATTGTGGGGAGGTGGAAGGGGGTTGGGGAGTGGGGACAGAAATGTTCAGGGATCAAAAGCCAAACATCTGTGCTAATTTGCTCGGCTGAGAACTTCTGCACTTATTGTCAGCACCACTCAAGTGGGACTCACAACAGCCAACAGTGAGCAATGCTATGTCTTGCTACTAAACACTGAGGTCTTAGAGAGAGGTCACGTGGAACAAATGAGAATAATAAAAAACAAAAGCAGAAGAGGATGTAGCTAGGGTGTGTGCCTTACAGGTACTACCTGTAGGAGTCAGGTCCATGTTAAAGCTTGAGGCTTTCCAAGGAAGAGGCTAAAGAATGAAAATCTAGGGTTATCATTAGTGGTAGGAGCAAAAGGAGATCAACAATGACATCACCTATGATACAGCAACAATGATGTCACCTATGATACAGACAGATAGGGCTTCTTTTTTTATAACATCTGAGCCATAAATCGGTGATAAAATACTTTCAGTTAAACAAAATCTCTGAGAACCCCAACCAAAAGTTTTGTCTCTCCATCCTAATTGGAGCTAAAAGAGAAAAGTCAGTAATAATAGTCATGCTGTAGATTCATATTTCTGCCCATTTCAATCTTTATCACTAACTGAGTGAATAACACTTCACTCAAACGATGACAATTCTGACCATGTCAAAGATATTCACATGTAAAGATTTTCTCTGTTTAAAAATCTTCAACTTGTCTGACTTGTGCCTTAGTTAACTTTCTGTTGTTCTAATAAATCACCAGAATGAACTTAGAGGGAAAGGGTGTAATTGGGCTGTGGTTCCAGAGAGTTGGAATCCATGTTGATACAGTGAATATGGTAGCAGGATCAGCTGAGAGTTCACAACTCAGTGAAGCAGCAGGCAGAGGGAACTCATTAGAAATAGGGTGAGTTTATCAAACCTCCTCCAAAAAGGTCACACTTCCTATTCCTTCCCAAACAGTTCTACCACCTAGTAAGCAAGCATTCAAACACAGGAGCCTAAGGGGCTCATTATCATTCAAACCACCAGATTTTTCCAGTTTTTCTTAATTGTTAGAATAAAGCCATTCTAGATGGAAAATTTGACATCTGCTTTGATTAGAAGATCAACTAACTTAATAATCCACTTTGAGAATTCCATGATGCTTTAAACATTGTTCTAAGATATGAGGATATGTACCTAAGATTTTGTTTCAGAAGGCCATTTAAGGAACTCTCTAGTTAGAAAAATTGTGCAATAGAAAACACACATCACTGAGTGGAAGTTTGTGACTTCAGGATATTAAGCTACTCTGAGACAATTGCCAACTTCTAAATGCACAGATCAGTGGCTTCTCGATGATCTTCCATGTGGTTAATCTGCTGGAATCATCTGATTACTGTTTATCAGCACATGACCAACTTCAGAATATTCTCAAAAATAACTACAATATTTTAATAAATCTCTTTTTTCAATCTCTCTCTCACAAACACATACAAAGTCTATGTGTATGTGTCTGCGTGTGTATCTGTGTGTGTGTGTGTGTGTGTGTGTATTTTGCATGTGTGTGTTGAAAGGGATACATGTCAACACTGGGAATCTTCCAAAATTTGTTCTTCACCTCTTTTTTTGAGGCAGGGTCTCTCACTGGGCCTGGAGCTCACCTATTGGCTAGACTGACTACACATGGAGCCCCATGGATCTTGTTTCCCTTGTGTCCTAGTGTTGGGGTAAGGAGACTGTCAACTTAAGATTTTTATTGTTGTAATAAGACACTTTGAACAAAAGCAACTTGGTGAAGAAAGGACTTATTTTGCTTATAGTTCCACAACACAGTCAATTACAGAAAAAAAGTCAAGGTAAGAGCTCAAATCAGGAACCTGGAGACAGGAACTTAAGCAGAGTCTATGATTACTGCTTACTGGCTTGCTTCTCATGGCTTAATCACAGACTAATATTATGGAGATATTTTTTTCTACTGAGGTTCCTTCTTTACAGATAATTCTAGTTTGTATCATAGCTGACTAGAACTAGGCAGCCCAGGGCCACATGTCACTATACCTAGCTTTTACATAGCTGAGGATCTGAACCATCCTCTGCCCAACAAGAAACTTTTGTATAACTATAGAGCCTAGCACAATGCCAAGCTGAATAAGCTGGTTTTCTTTTGGTACCCAGGCCCTGAAGTAGCATATAAATAATTAACATAAGCATTTATACTCTCTAGAACTGTGGAGAGACATAAAGCAAATAGCTTGAATCTATTATGTCACTTTACAAACCAAAATTCAAAGAATTGGTCAGCTACAACCTTTCAAAGAAAACTCTGTAAAGACCTAGTTACCAGAATAATTCATCTGTTTAAGAAAACACACACACACACACACACACACACACACACACACACACACACACACAAAGTCAGAATAGAGAAAACTGTTAAGAAGCAAACAACAGATAGAAAAGTAGAGTAATCAATCTTATTCATGAACAGGATAAAAATATCTATGTGGGATATCCCAAGAAATAGAAACATATTTTTAACACTAACATTTCTTTTAGAATAATAAAATGCAAGAAAATCTTGTTCTAAATAATAGAAATACTAATTATAACTTACACAGTCTCTTCATTGCTCTAGAGAACCTCAGTGTTCAGTGAGTAGAAACTTAAATGCACATAGCATTTGCTTTTGTATATTTAAAATGTGTAGCCTTTACATGACATGAGTTTACAATTTAATTACACTACAGCACTGGCAGGGCTGTACCAGGAACCTTCAGTAGTGAAATGTGCACACAGCTGAATGCTCCACACCCACAGCAAAGCCAACAACACTGCACTTCAGGACTCCTCCACCATTTGAGAAATGGCTCAATACAATTATAATGTCTGAGAGCAGAAGTTTTTGCTGCTGTTTGGGTTTGGTTTTTGTTTGTTGCAAAAGAATAATTAAAAGTGATTTCTTATCTATACTTGATTTTAAAAATGAGAATGATTAGCGAAGAAAAGGTCCTGGAAGTTTCCAAAGATGGAATATCATTAGAGATCTTCACTGAGGCCAGTAAGTAACACTTGGTTCAGAAAATTCAACGTTTGTTATGAATATATATGCAATCAAAAATATTAAAGGTAAAATACAATGAAGGGAGGAATGCATGACCTGTGCACTCTGGGAAAGCAGCTTAATTACACCTGTTACAATAGTCCCTCCTTTTGAATGAAGTCCAGCTTTAATTAAATCTTCCAGTTCCATCAGATGGAGGTGCAGATGAGATTAGCCTAAACTATCCATTGTTCTTATTCAGTTCCTGCAGGGTGTCTCAAGCAGCAAGAGACAGACAAAAGACTAGCAATGCACTAACTCTTCAAAGAGTCCTTTATAATTCTAAACTTAATTAATTAGATTAGCTGCATCATTCTCTTCCTTTCTACCCACACCCTCATCTGTGATGACCAAATTCAGAATCAAAGGCTGCATTGAAATCTTCCTGGTCATCCTGTCAGTAAACCTGTGGATATTTCTTATCAAATGATCCTTACTGCTTTCCTTCAGCAGATACAGACAGAACAGCCATTGAGTCCTCTAATTATCAAAGCCTACAAGAAGATCGACCACCTGCCTTGTTGAAAATTCATCAGAAGTAATGAAATGTAATCTTGAATAAAATCTGTGGCTCTCCAGTTCTTGAAAAACAAAACATGCTTTTACATTTCTCTGACTTTCTTCTTATAAACAAAATGGATCTAGAATAATCCATTATAAGTCATATATCTTGATGGCTAAAAGTAATCCAATTCCTCAGAAGAAGTTTAAGTGATGCTAAGGCCAGGCAGGCATGGGCAACACGTTTGTTATTGAAGCTACTCAAATGGCTATAGCAGGAGGATCATAAGTTTAAGACCAGCCCAGGCTACCTACCAGAATATCTTAAAGAATTTAAGTAAATAAATATCTTTCAGCAACAGAATAATGATCTTCTAAGGCCCCCACATAAACCTCTCTCATATTGAGATGCAGTATACTATATATCCATCTTCTGTTGCTTTTGAACTATGAAACTTATGTATATTACTAAACACCAGGTAGAAATATGTACTCGTGCAGAAGCTAAAAGATGAGAAGCACTGGAGAAAATCTCAGTGTCAATGAGATGCAGGCACCCTGGGGAACCTGTGAGAATGTGCCTGGGGAGGATGTGAGAATGTGCATGGAGTACATGTGAGAATGTGTATGAGGAACATGTGAGAATGTGTATGGGAACATGTGAGAATATGCATGGGGAACATGTGAGAATGTGTATGAGGAACATGTGAGAATGTGCATGGGAACATGTGAGAATGTGCCTGGGGAACATGTGAGAATGTGCATGGGGAACATGTAAGAATGTGCATGGGAACATGTGAGAATGTGCATGGGGAACATGTGAGAATGTGTATGAGGAACATGTGAGAATGTGCATGGGAACATGTGAGAATGTGCCTGGGGAACATGTGAGAATGTGCATGGGAACATGTGAGACTGTGCATGGGAACATGTGAGAATGTGCATGGGAACATGTGAGAATGTGCATGGGGAACATGTGAGAATGTGCATGGGGAACATGTGAGAATTGCATGGGGAACATGTGAGACTGTGCATGGGAACATGTGAGAATGTGCATGGGAACATGTGAGAATGTGCCTGGGGAACATGTGAGAATGTGCATGGGGAACATGTGAGAATGTGCATGGGAACATGTGAGAATGTTCATGGGGAACATGTGAGAATGTGCATGGGGAACATGTGAGACTGTGCATGGGAACATGTGAGAATGTGCATGGGGAACATGTGAGAATGTGCATGGGGAACATGTGGGAATGTGCATGGGGAACATGTGAGAATGTGCATGGGAACATGTGAGAATGTGCATGGGAACATGTGAGAATGTGCATGGGGCACATGTGAGAATGTGCATGGGGAACATGTGAGAATGTGCATGGGAACATGTGAGAATGTGCATGGGAACATGTGAGAATGTGCATGGGGAACATGTGAGAATGTTCATGGGGCACATGTGAGAATGTGCATGGGAACATGTGAGAATGTGCATGGGAACATGTGAGAATGTGCATGGGAACATGTGAGAATGTGCATGGGAACATGTGAGAATGTGCATGGGAACATGTGAGAATGTGCCTGGGGAACATGTGAGAATGTGCATGGGGAACATGTGAGAATGTGCATGGGAACATGTGAGAATGTGCATGGGAACATGTGAGAATGTGCATGGGGAACATGTGAGACTGTGCATGGGAACATGTGAGAATGTGCATGGGGAACATGTGAGAATGTGCATGGGGAACATGTGGGAATGTGCATGGGGAACATGTGAGAATGTGCATGGGGCACATGTGAGAATGTGCATGGGGAACATGTGAGAATGTGCATGGGGCACATGTGAGAATGTTCATGGGGAACATGTGAGAATGTGCATGGGAACATGTGAGAATGTGCATGGGAACATGTGAGAATGTGCATGGGGCACATGTGAGAATGTGCATGGGGCACATGTGAGAATGTGCATGGGAACATGTGAGAATGTGCATGGGAACATGTGAGAATGTGCATGGGGCACATGTGAGAATGTACCTGGGGCACATTTGAGAATGCATGGGGAACGTGTGTGAATGTGCATGGGGAACATGTGAGAATGTGCATGGGGAACATGTGTGAATGTGCATGGGGAACATGTGAGAATGTGCATGGCTTTGATGAGTTTGGGTGAGTGCCAGACTTGTTGTAGAAGGCAATTTCAGCAAAGCTCATGCAGTCTCTGATGTTGGAGGAGCAGGTGTCTGAGAAGTGAGGAGCTGGAATCTGGACAGAGTGATGTTTCCTTTGCTGTTAATAGAAACTGACAAGACAGAATTGAGAACACAAAAGCATGTGCCGTGGCTTTGAATTTTTGTCTCTCCACATAACAAGCAATGATAGTTAGGGAAATGGTTTCTTGACCATGGGATCAAAATGTAAGAGCATTTTAAAAGAAAATAAAAGGATGAAAAGACAAGAAGTTGAGGAGAAGGGAAGAGGGATTGAAGAGGGGAAGAAAAAGACAATATTTAATGAGCTCAGGTAGCCAGACAAAGCGACTCAAGACTATAATTCCAGCATGGGGATATAGAGACAGGAGTATTTCTGTACAGCCAAGGCCATCCTGGCTACATAGTGAGTTCTAAGCCAGCGTGAACTATGTAACCCATAGCTGAACAAAGGCGGCCAACATGCCATGTTCTAGAATTCTAGAAGCCACTTCACATCTACCCGAGACATTCCTTAATGCTGAGATTTCCCCAGTTCTGTGCTGCTGCAATTAAAGGCTGCAACTACTTCTCAGCAAACAACACAAGCTATTTACTCTTTTTTTTAATGAATTCATTATATTTTTTAAGGAACCAATGTAATAATTTTTGGAGTTTATACAGTTAGATAAACTAGATACAGGTGTGCTGGCTTGGAGCTAATCCTTATCCAAATAATCAGTAACAAAACAAAAATAGATTTAAGTCATGGTAAACTGAAAGAAAAAAAAGACGTGAGAATAAAAAAATGGCTTGCAACAAATGATCCAAAACTTCTGAGATATTTGAGTGATGGAAGACATTTAATCAGAATCAGAGAGATAAGACAACAGAATTCCTGGGCATATCACCGTCTCTCATGTAGCTCAGGTTGGCCCACATTTTACTATTTAGCTAGTCTTTAATAGCCCTTAAGGTGATCCTCCTGTCTCAACTCTCAAGGGCTGAGATTAAGACATGACTCAACATGCTTGGCTTTCTTTTTTCCTTATTTTTTATTTGTTTGTTTGTTTGTTTGATCAACATATAATTTTACATATTTTCAATGCATGTTCACGGTGAGAAATTATCATGTCAGGATGTTAGCATAATCCTTCTTAAATGAGTATGGTGTATTTACAGAGAAACATTGAAAGTCCTCTCTTCTAACATGTTTAATAAATTGTATCTGCAAACCTCATTTCTATCCCCCAGAGGCACTGTGAAGAAGCACAGAATATTTTTCCTTCATAGACTGTCTACTCTAGAAATAAATAAATAAATAAATAAATAAATAATAAATAAAACCTGCTATTGCAAAGCTTATCTAGACACAGTCCTCGGAGATGGACTTCAGGCTTATTTACATTTTTGGGAGACTGGGTGGTATTGACTGGTGGACAGTAGCTCAGCTGGACATCTCTCTTCATAAAACTTTCCTTCTTTATCTTAATAATTGTCAGGGGGAAATGACATGACTTCAGATCTTGAACACGCCATCCATTTAAAAACAAACCGCACTCCTGCAAGGCACAGAAGAGGTCACATGAATAGCGCTGAAGTCAGGCTGCCACCTCCCTCCACTGCTTGAATATTTAGGCCATTATTTTTAATTGCATCTCTAGATACAAAGAGGGTCAATATGCCATGTTTTCAAAGTGGTGCTTAACACTTGAAAGGATGTATTGAGTGAACCATGTACAATTTATAAAGTCCAAACTCAAAGAAATATACAGCTTTTTATAAACACTTATTTTCAGCAGCAAATAAATAATGTGGCATCAGTAAGACATTGCTGATCTCCAAATCCAATGGCTACTATGAGCGTGTCAGTAGACTTTACTGTATTTTCAGATTATTTACTAAAGTGGGGAAAAGTATGCTTTAGAATAAAGTTACTAAATTTATTTAAGAAACACATTTTTGTTGCATCTTAGAACATTTGTCTCTATAAGGTATAAAACCTTAGAAACATGTTTTTTATGTACTGAAAATATTGCCCATGTTTGAAAATCAATATTCAACATTTGTTACTAAACATGCTGCTTTTATAAAGTAATATTTTTAAAAGTAGTGTAGATGGGGCTGGAGAGATGGCTCAGGAGTTGAGTGGTTCCTGGTCTTTCAGAGGATGGGGTTCTAGTTCCAGGACCCATGTCAGTGGCTCACAAGCACCTGTAACTACAGGTCCGGGAGATCTGATATCCTCTTCTGACCTCTACGAATTCTGTATTCAAATGCATATATTCATTACAGACACACGTACACATAGATAACCATTTTTCAAAATAAATCTTTTAAAGAAAGTAGAATAGATTCAAAGACACAAAAATCAACATGAAAAATCAACTTTTATTCTCCTGATGTAATTGTCATCCCTGAGGCTTACTGCTAAATAAGATTACCCTTTTTTCCTGAACTCTAGCTAGCTGGTTCACTCAACTGCTCTGACTCAAACTCTTCTCCAAGCTGACTGATTCAATCTGGCTTCTCTCAGCTTCTCACTGAATTGCTCTGCTCAACCTCAGATGTACTCTGTTGTTTGTTCTAATCCTCTGGCTCCTTATTCTCTGGCTTCAGTTGCTTCTGCTGACTTGCACTGAACTGCATGAGCTCACAATTGAACTCAACTCCACTGCACTGCACACACTGCCTTGACTCCCAACTGACTGGCTCTCTCTCCCTAGGCTGCTTGTAACTTGCTTTCACTTGTTTCTTTCCTGTGTTGTTCTCTTGAGAACCGAGTGAGTCCCATCTTTGCAGTATTCCAGCCAAAGCAGGCATATTGCTGGATTAAAATTCCTCAACATCAAGAAGTATTAGATGGACCCAAATAAACACCAAAAGGACAAAAATATAGTGAGCTTTTTTTCTTTTAAAATGTGTGTAAGTGCATTTGTGTGTGTGTGTGTGTGTGTGTGTGTGTGTGTGTGTGTGTGTGTATGCACATGCCCATGCATGTGAGTTTCCAAGGAGACCAGAAGATGCCCTTCAGTTGTGAGGCTCCAACATGAGTGTGGGGATCTGAAGCCCCCATCTTTGGAATCATCTCTCCAACCCCCAGATGAATGTTAACGTTTGACAAAAATGGGCTTGCAGTTCAACTGGGCTTAAATGCAGCATTCAGTAACTGGAAAGTATTTGAAAAAAAAACTGTTTAATTGCCATTCATTGAATACACAGAATAAATTTTTAGGATGGTTTTATAAAGACTTGGCTAAGCTAAACTATTTCTCAGAATTTCTTCTTTGTAAGTACTTAAGTCTGAGCACTGAGGATTGTAGAGAGAAGAAAGGCAAAGGGTAGTGGTAGCACATCACTTCCTGAAGCCAGAGGACATGATGAGTCATCCCCATCTATGGTCTCTGCTCTTCTCTAGAACCACTGACCAGCCTCACAGGTAAGGACAGAATTAAAAATGCCCCTCAAAACCCATGGGATGGCCCCTTCACCCTTAGCACTGGAACTCTGTGGAGGGATAACTGGTACATCTCCTTTAGGACATCCTGACCCACAGGCTGGAAGCTTGGAGACACAGCAAAGCCAGTGCTGACCCAGGGAAGAATGAGAGCAGATAAAAGATTGTTCTTCTTAATGCAAGTTTTACCTGATCCTGCTTCTCTTTCCCTTCTGTTCCTTCCCCCCAACCCCCCACTCCCATCTTCCTTCCACAGCTGCCCTGACTTTAGACTCAGGTTTAGTCTGTCAGACCCCATAATGACAAAGATAAGGTCCTAAATGAACCTTTTACTGTATCGTTCTTAGTGACATTGCTTCTCTGGTCTCTCCAACTGATATACAACCTTAATATGAAACCAAAGCCATAAAACTTACAGAGGGTTATAGGGAGGCAATCATGATTTCAAGAGAGAAAACTTTTTAAATGACACAAAGCCATAGAAAAGTTATGGATACATTTAATAACCTTATCATTTTTAAACTTTTATGAGTCAAAAGACAACATTTAAAAATGAAAAGCCTGCCTCAGACCTGGAAGACATATTTACCACATAACATGACATAAAACAAATTATTACCAAAATGTTTTTGTGAAACACACCAACATATCAACTCAATTAAAAATGAAGTCTAAAATTAGGATATTTGCCAAGAAATTCTCTCAGATGATTTATCTTAGTAATCACTACAGAATACCAACCTAATGTCCAATAACACATAACCTGGGTACTTGTTGAGTTGGTAAAACTAAGCACATAAAAATACTAACCTAAGGAGGAAATGGGTACTTAGAAGATGCTGTCCATCATATATAAATAGCACCATATAAAACAATATTTATGTCTTCTGGATATTTAACAAAGCTATGTACGTAGACTGATCTGTAAATGTATGAAAATGGTAAGTTTTTAAAGTCAGGGTAGAGACTATCTTGGTGGTAGACAGAGTGTGGTGGAAATGGTTTGAATGTACCATGGAGGACCACACAGGAAACTTTAATGTCATCCATAATTCCTTACATTGGACTAATCTCAGCTGAGTGTGAAAGTCCTGGCTGAGGATCATGAATGATGTCCAAGCACATAACAGAGATGCCACCTCCACCAAGGTGTTACCACCACCACAGCAGACACTGGCCCCATGGAAGCCACTCTAGATACCCGGTGCCGCAATGCAGGTGTAAGGTGTCATGGGTATCTGAAACCCTGAGGTCAGGAGGTTGAGTCACCTCCACAGCAGTTGGCTCCTGATGCTGACACGTCATACAGAGCATACAATCTCTTCCAGCAAGGGCCTGTTCTGTGTTGTTTCCTTCAGAGCTCAGTTCTGACTTACGACAGTTTGGATGAGAATGGCCCCATGAGCTCATATGCTTGAATACTCAGTTCCCAATTGGTAGAACAGTTTGAGAAGAATTAGGGTGTGGCCATGTTGAAGCAAGGGTGTCATTAGGGGAGGAGCCAGTGTGCTCTTCGATCCAGCTTTCAGATGAGATGTGAGCTCGGAGCTGCTCCTGTTGCTGTCCCTTTACACTGCTGTGGTAGACTCTAACCCTCTGGAGCTGCAAATCCAATTAAACACTTGCCGTGGTCATGGTGTTTTATCACAGCAATAGAAAAGTAACCAAAGCAGAACCCAAGCATCACAGAGGCGCAGCTAGTGGGGCCTGCCCTGAAAGAAAGTCTATAAAATGCATCTCTGCTTTTCTTGCAAGAAAATAGATACTGTGGGAACCCATGTACTGACTGACCTTCAGTGTTTCCCCTGACTTTTTAAAGTCACAGATATTTATTTTTCTGTTTAGAATAGCTTCACAACCAATGGCTGAACCCTTGCTATGCCACCAATTCCATTGTGGATTCTGTTCTCAGCTCTGTGGTTTGGAAACCTTTCTCTAGATTTGTAACCAGCTGACAATGTGTCTCTAAAACCCAGGTAAAAACATTTCAAATAGCCATCAGTACAGATCACATTTTATACCCATCACATCTAAAATCCACCCAATTGTCTGGATAGAGGACACAGTGGGTTAAAAGCATTTATTGCTCTCATGGAGAACCTTGGTTCATGTCTCAATAACAACTCACCTGTAACTACAGTTCTAGGAGATCTGATGCCTTCTAACTTACCTGGGCCTCCACACACATGTGATGCATGCAAACACACAGGCACACATGCATACACACAACTAAATAACAAACAAAGAAAACCAAATACATCTTTTTTTAAAAGCCTCTGAATTAACTAGAACAACTTCCCTTCTGTTTGCCTTGTCAACCTGTGAACTCACATTTCAGCAGAACTTTTTCTAAGTCATTGATTTTGTTTGTGAATGAGAATGAGACAGAGCCTAGTACTCCTGAAAACCAGACACTCTACGTGGGTTGTTTCTTTGAATCCTTGCTGTGTAAAATAACTTTGCATGCAAGAGCTGAGGACTGAATATTATGGTATCTTCTGGGGTACTAATCTTCAGTGGTGAATCAATACCCTATCTGATTTTTTTTAATACAGTAGAAGATAATTACACAACAACTAGAAATCTGGCTGGACATTGTGGAAATTAGCGAGTATTGAGAAGGCTGCCTATGTAAGCCCAGCAGGAAAGAAAACAAGCTTCACTTCCTATCTATTATTCAATATGCTAGTAAGATGCACTATGACTTTAAAGGATCCATGCTTCTGGGCAAAACAAATGGCTGACATAAAAGGTCTAAGCTAGCAGATACAATCAACAATAAAAACAAACCTAAACAACAACAACAACGTTTAGAAAAAGAAGTAGCTCTTGAATTATGTGGCTATTAATAAAATTGGAATATCTGAGTATTAACATGTTAATTCTTAGGAGGCAGAGGGAGATTCTAGTGTAAAAGGTGGGGGTTTGGGAGTTGGGGAGACTGGGCTAAGAAGCTGAATCCCCAGAGATAGAGCCTCTGTGTAGCGCGCAGCCTCGCCGATAAGGAGCACGCCACACTTCAGGATTCTTCTGACAGCATTTATTAAACAGCTCTCTTAATAGTGAGATGGAGGAAGGACCCCTAGCTCAGAAAGCCCGCTGCTTAAATAGAGCTTTGTGAGACGTGCAGATCCCTCATTGGCTCAAATCTTTCATCCAATTGTCATACTCTGTTTTCGCGCCATGCGCAGGCGCATTCTCAAGTAAAGCTTCCGTGAAGAACCAGGAAGCAGAAGCCTGCGCCATCTTTTGGCAAATACGGCTCCTCACACCTCTGCCTGTTCAGTGCTTCCAGGTTCACAAAGAATGGCCTCAGGTGATCTCACAATAATGAACTGCAATCATCTAACAAAGGCTAAAAATAAGGAATCAGCCCAGTTTCCCTGTCTTTCCCATTGAGCGCAATACTGGAGGCATTCTGCAGAGAGAAAATAACCACATTGCTTAGAGTGCCATTTAATTCCTAAAGAATTCTGTTATAATAGGCTTCTCCATGTTTGTACAACAGTTACTATGGTCAGAGCTAAGAAACAAGCCAGCCCCTTGCCATCTTGGCTGAGTTGTTCCTTTATTACAGTCAGCTGGCATGTAGCTTGGGTTGCAAGACTCTCCCCTAGTATAGTAGATGTTGGGTTCTCTCCACTACATATTCTAAAGAGGCATACAGAGTCCACAGTCTTACCCACCGAGGCACTGGGTAAGACAGTCTGTTGTGGCTGTTGTTGGTGTCTAATTAAAAGACTAGGGGATCAGCTTAGTTTAGACCCTGACTCCATGTCTGTCGATGAGGTTGTCTTCAGCCAGGTGAGTTCTCAACAAAGAAAAGAAAGAAAGAAAATAATACAAGGGGTAGTGTGCAGGACTGAAGACAAGATGCTTCCCTGCAGAGCTGAGCATACAGTGAGGCTGAGCAGCCATAAGCAAACAAACCCAAGCCTTGGAAGTCGCTCTAGAGTTGTCAGTAGTGAGAATTAAACCTATTTTCTTTCGTCAAAAGTGAAAATATGTTTATGATAAAGTACTTCAGCAGGAAAAACAGACAGAAGGAAGTTATAATCTCACACGATTTTGACAGGAAAATTACTTCACTTGTAGCTTTTGGCATAGAACAAAAGGGTGGTTTTATTTTTGTTTGTTTGTTTTTAACAGAGCTCACGGTGCCTAGAAAATGTGAAGCCTCTGTAAACACTTGAAGAGTGAAAAGGTTAAATGAAACAGTGTTTGCACGAGCAACTCCAGCACTAAGGGTGTCCAGGCAAACAACACCCTCTGAAAAACTGGGGTCGGGGTGGAGGGCTGAGGGAGGTAGGGGAAGAGGTATAGAAACTTTGAAAAAGTGAAGGCTGTGTTGACACATAAAAGGTCACTATGGACTTCATCTCAGATTTTTCCCCTTTTGCCTTTGGCCTGGCCACCTCTAAGACCCTCCTCTAACAATCTGACCCAGGCACAAGAACATGGAAACCCTGAAGCTTAACAGGAGACTCTTGTGTTCCTGTCCCTGCCAGCCTGGGCTTCATGCCAAGAATCTTCTTTAAAACATGAAATAAAAGTCTGGAAAGACAGACTGGCTGTTAGGAGCATGTATTATTGCTCTTGCAAAGGACCTACATTTTTTTTCCTAACACCCAGCCTAGGTGGTATATTCCAGCTCCAAGGTATCTGACTCCCTCCTCTGGCTTCTCTGGGTACTGCAGTCGTGTGCACACAGGCTAACACAAATATACATAATTAAAAATAAAAATAAATTTGTTAAAAGAAATAAGTAAAAACCAAGAACAGGAAAGAAGGTAAAAGTAGAGAGGGGAGAAAAGGAAATAAAAGGAAAAGAGAAATCGCAGAAAGATGTTTTACAGAATGTCTCATTAAAATACCATTTTTTAAAAAATTATACACTTTCTCAGAATTCTTTCCATTGTGCCACCATGAACTGAAGATGGGAAAGAGGGCTATTATCAGGAATGGGAGATTCTTGCAGACACTGAAATCAGCTCAATTTTAGTGAAAGCAATTAGTAATGCCAGTGGCTGAGAGAAAGAGCACCCATCCCTTTCCTGGTTATTAACAGAAAAGTCTGTACATCTCCCAGAGTCCTCTCCACTTGCTAAGGAGACTCTTATTTAAGATCGCTGTAGAGAACGGATTGGGCCTTAGCCCTGCTGTTAAAGACTGGCTGCTCTGCCCATGGCTTTGTAGTCACTGGTTACATTATATACTCTTCTCATTCAGGAGAGAAACTGCTGAGTGTTTCCGGTTGATTTCTATCCAGCATCTATCCTGTTTCGGATTTGCTTGCATTGTACTTGATGGTAACAGCTAAACTTTTTAGTAACTAATCAATTCAGATGTCTCATTCTTGTTTGAAAACAATGCTTTAATTAAAAAAAAAAAAGAAGACAGAAAATGTTAATAAATTCTTCTTTGGTGCAGTTTGAAAACCAACTAAAACATCATTTGCAAGAAAAGTGAAGCCACTCATGGGCTACAGAGAGGGAAATGGTTGTGGCCTTTTCCTTTGTTTACTGGGATAGAACAGCAAACATATCCTTCTCAGGCCAGCCTGCTCTCCTCCCTACCGTGTGTCTGACAGAACAGGAAACATGCAGCTTGGGGTTGTTTCCTGAAACCTGAGGAAGGTGAAAATGAAGGAGAGAATGGGACTTCTGTTATTATGGGGTAAAGGATGAGTGTAGAAGATCACAGGCAAGTTCCAGATTCCCTCCCCAAGATCCTCAGAAGCACAGTTTCCGGGGCTGGGGTAGCTGGGGAGCTATGGAGAGCAGGCCTGGAGCAAGAGTGGGATTGAGGTGTGACCAAATCTCAAAAATATCTGTAAGAGTAGGACTAACAACCCCTTGCCCTAGGCATGCACGTCCAGACCCACATAGACCCTACCTTCACCTTTGCCCCACTAGAGGAGTTCAGGCAGCCCCTAACCAGGTTAAACTTCCTATCCCCTTATAAGGTCATGCCCAGCAAGCACCTAGAGTTCCTCTTCATACAAATAAGGCATTCTCAGCACATTCCAACCAACAGCGTACACTCTCTATATGCCTCTATATGGGTCAGGACAGGCATAATAAAACTCCAAGTCTTTGAAGAAAGAAATAGAAGAAGATATCAGAAGATGGAAAAATTCCCCATACTCATGGATAGGTAGGATTGACACAGTAAAACTGACCAATCTACCAAAATCAACCTACAAATTCAATGCAATTCTCATAGAAACTCCAACACAATTCTTTATAGGTCTTAAAAGGACAATCCTCAACTTCTTATGGAAACACACACACCTTTAAGGAGAGTTAAAAGAATTCTGAACAATAAAAGAAATGAGAGAGGAATCACCATCCCTGATCTCATGTTATACTACAACCTACAGTAATAAAAACAGCATGATACTGGCATGAAAAACACATATAACATGTTGATCAATGGAACCTAATTGAAGACCCAGACATAAACTCACACACTTATAGACACCTAATTTTTGATAAAGAAGCCAGAAGTAAACATTGGGGGGAAAAGAAAATGTATTTAGCACATTGTGGTGATTAAACTGTATATCTGCATGTAGAAGAATCTAAATAGACCTATACTTATCACCCAGCATAAAACTCAACTCCAAATGGATCAAAGCTCTCAACATAAAACTAGGTACACTGAACTTTATTGAAGAGAAAGTGGGGAATGGTCTTGAACTCATCAACACAGGTGAAGACTTTCAGAACAGAACTCAGAATAGGCAATTTAAAATTCAACAAAACAATTGATAAATGGAACCACATGAAACTAGAAACCTTCTTTGTGGCAAAAGACACTGTCATTCAGACAAAGCAGCACACAGAATGTAAAGAGATTTTTGCCAACTACACATCTGATACAAGGCTAATATCCAAAATACATAAAGAACTCATGAAATTTGATACGAAAAACAAATAATAGAATTTAAAAATGTGGTACAGAAACAAATAATTCTCAATAGAGAAAAATTAAATGGCTGTAAACACTTTTAAAATGTTCAACATCCTTAACCATCAGGGAAATGCAAATCAAAGCTACTTGGAAATTTTGTTTTTACCAGTCAGAGTGGTTAAGATCGATAAGTGACAGCTCATGCTGATGAGAATGTGGAGCAAGGAAAAAACTCATCTATTGCTGGTAGGGACGCAAACTTGTACAGCCACTATGGAAATTAGTATGGCGGTTCCTCAGAAAGATGGAATCAATCTACCTCAAGACCCAGCTATATCACTCTTGGGCATATACCCAAAGAGCACTTCATCCTGCCACAGGAACGCGTGCCCGACCCTAGTCTCTTTATTGCTGATCTATTCGTAATAACCAGAAGTTGGAAACAACCTAGATGTCTCTCATTCAAAAAACTGATAAAGAAAATGTGGTACATTTACACAATGGATTATTACTCAGCTCTTTTTTTAAAATATGACATCATAAACTTTGCAGGTAAATGGATGGAACTAGAAAAAAATCATCTGGGGAGAGGTAACCCAATCCCAGAAAGATAAGTATGCAATGTAGTTGCTCATATCTGGATAATGGCTATTAAATGAATGATAACCAAGCTACAATCCTTAGATTCAGAGAAGTTAACCATAGAGGAAGAGACTAGGGGTACACATGGACCTCCCTAGGAAGGGAATAGATTAGAATTTATAGGTAGACTATGGGAAGATGAGAACAAAAGAATCCATGGGATCAAAAGAAGAAATTGGAAAGGGGGGGTGAGGGAGAGAGCTAGAATTGAAGGACATTTAAGAGACAATATGAAAACCTAGTGCTGTGAAAACTTCCTATATGATGACAATCCTAATGAAGTCTCCAAATAATGCGAAAGAGAAACCCCAACTAGTCATCTCTTGTCACCAAATGAAGCTTCCAGTACCAGGACTAGGTTTCATCCAATTGAGTCATTGGCCAAAAGGTCCCATGGAAGTCCCCCAATGACCCAGTCTGTTCCCAAGATGACAGGTTGCTCTCCAAAAACTGACAGCAAGGCTTGATTGCTGAAGATAGTACCCACAAAACTCATGGAACATGAAGAGGTCAAGGTGGTGCCTGCATATGACCTTCACCCCCATATTCTAGTGTCTTTGACACAGAACTGTAACCACCAATCCAGACACAAAACTTTGATCCTCAATCTGTTTTCTCTACAAAGTATGCTAGGGCAATGGTGACAAAAATCAAACGGGAGTAACCAACCAATGTCTGATTTGATCTAAGTCCCCCCACCCCGCTCTATGAACCCATACCTGACATTACTTGAGTGACCAAGAACTAAAGACTAGATTAGCCAGAGACATAGGGTAAAAACCAAATACTAAAAAAATAATAATAATAAATGACTCCTAATAATATTCTGCTGTACTCATAGATGACTGTCTTAGTCATCACTCAAGAAACTTCCTCCAGCAGCAGCAGATAGGAAGAGATACAGAAGAAGGGAGGGAGAGAGAGAGACAGAGAAAGAGAGAAAGACAGACAGACAGAGAGAGAGAGAGAGAGAGAGAGAGAGAGAGACTTTAGAATAGACAGCTCCATATGGGATCTCTCCATCAAATCCCTCCTGTCAGAGCTCAAGGCACCTCCATGGAAGAGGAGGCAGAAGTGTGAGAGACAGAGAGGACATCAGAAGAAGAAGGCCCCCTACCCGCTAAAACTGAGCAAAGCTCATATGAGCACACAGAGACTGAATCAGTCTGCATGAGATCCTCTGCAAACCTACTGTAGCTTTCAGTTTAGTACTCTTAAGGGATCCCTGAATGTGTAAACAAGTGGGTCTCTGATTTTTCTGTTGGCTTGGCTTGTCCAACTTCCATATGATGTTTTCGTTTTATCTTACTATATGATGTTCAGTTACGGTTTGTTGTTATCTAGAAGCTTGTTCTTTTCTAGTGAGAGATAGAAAGGGAGTGGATCTGGATGAGAGAGGAAGAGAGTAGGAACTAGAAGGAGCAGAGGGAGGGGAACCATTCAGATTATATTGTATGAGAAAAGAATCTACATTTAATAGAAGGGAAATATTAGCATTCACAGCAACAGAAGAAAAATCTAAAACTGCCTGAGAGTTTGCACTCAGATGAGAGCCTCGCAGGTCTGCCTTGCAAAGGTGCCTATGGGCTTTTGGAAAAACACCAACTCCTACACAAAGCAAACCACCTTCCCCCTGGCAGGAGGAGGCTGTGCTTCTGGTGGATATCTGTCTGACCCTTGCCAAGCTCCCTTTGCCCTTCCTCATGCCCAACTACCTGCTATGGCCTGACACTGTGTCCTTTCTGTGATTGGAACCTCTGAGCGCCCTCCCTTTGCACTCAGAATCGTCAGCATCATTTCTAGGATAAGTGGGTCCCTGTCATTTCTTTTCTCAGCTTCTCTCAGCAAAATCCTTCTCTTTGTTCCCTAGGATTTCACTTTTCAGTTAAAAGAATTCAAATAGACATGGCTAAAGTACATCTTAATAGTTTGCCAGGAATGCTGTACTACACAGGTTTGGAGCTGGTGTCAATCAATCCTTAAAAAATAAAAGATCAAGTATTCTAGTGTTTCCCCAGCCAATTCCAATATTCCTTTTGATGTTAACTCTTTTTTATTGGATTTTTTTTTCTTTACATTTAAAGTATTATCCCCTTTTCCAGTTCCCTACCCTCCGAAACCCTCATCCCATCCTCCTTCCCCTGCTTCTATAAGGGTGTTCCCCCACCCACCCACTCCTGCCTCCCCCACTCAAATTCCCCTACACTGGGGCATTGAGCCTTCACAGGACCAAGGGCCTCTCCTCCCATTGATGCACAACAAGGCCATCTTCTGCTACATATGCAGCTGGAGCCATGGGTCCCTCCATATATACTCCTTGGTTGGTGGTTTAGTCCCTGGGAGCTCTGGGGGTCTGGTTGGTTGATATTATTGTTCTTCCTATGGGGTTGCAAACCCCTTCAGCTCCTTCAGTCCTTTCTCTAACTCCTCCATTGGGATCCCTATTGGAGACCCCATGCTCAGTCCAATAATTGGTTGCAATCATCTGTCTATTTGTTAGGCTCTGGCAGAGCCTCTCAGAAGACAGCCATATCAGGCTTCTGTCAGCATTCACTTCTTGGCATCCACAATAGTGTATGGGTTTGTATTTGGGATAGATCCCAGGTTGGGCAGTCTTTGGATATACAATCACCATATACAGCCCTACTTGATGTTAACTCTTATGTTTAGAAAATGACTAATTACTCTGCCATTAGAGTCCAAAGCTTGAAGAAAGAAATTTCTCCCTGAATAAGAATACCATGGGCTTCAAAAAGGCAAGCTGACTCTTGCACCTGTAGGTATCATGAGCCAGTTATATTTTCCCCAGATCAAGTGTTCCAAATGGTCTCCATTTCTAGAAAGTATGAATATGAGATGCAAATTTGAGATCAATATGTGGGGATGAGGAAACAGACTCAGGGTAGAGAATCTGAGATGCCAAGCTGACAGAGCTTCTCAGATTTGCCCGTTGAGGGTGACCTGAATCAGGGTGGAGATGCATGAAGCACAGGCTACCTTAGAAGGTTGAGCCTCAGGTCAGGTGACTTTCTGCAGGCTACTTCCTCTACAGAAGCACTGGAGGTCGCCCTCTGTGGAGAGCCTGAGTAGATTAGCTAATGACAGTCAGCAACAGGATGAAATCTGTGCACTATTTCTATCCTCAGAATTGTGGTATTTTCCTGATTGAATGAATATATGTCATCTAGACAGAAACTAAGCAGAAACACTGGAGTCAAATGATGTCATAAAATAATTAGACCCAACAGCCATGTGCAGGACATTATGCACAAACACTAATGAACACGTGTGCTCACAGCCCATGGAACTTTGTCCAAAACTGATCGCATATTTGAGCACAAAGTAATTCTCAAGAAGTATGGGAAATTGAAAGAGCAACTCATATTCTGCCTGGCCAGAGTAGAACCAAGCAAATATCAACAGCAATAAAACCTATGAGAAGAATATGAACTCGTGAAAGAAATCGAGAGGGAAATTTTAAAAATTCCTGGAGTTGATGAAAGTGTATGCAGAAGTCTGTGAGCACAATGAAGGGAGCTGAAGAGGAAAGTTCACAGAGCTGAATAAAAGTAATAGGAATTGCAGCAGATGCCAATGGAATCCAAAAAGTCATAACAACATTTTAAAAGGCTGTGTTCTGTGACCTTGGAAAATCTAACAGAAATAGGGGAGTTTTTAATACGTATACAATGTGCTAAAATTAAACCAAGATGAAACAAATAACTTAAACAGTTCCATAGTCAGAAGTAAGACTAAAGTAGTGATAAAAGATCTCTAGACTAAGTAAGAACAAAAGCCCAGGATGAGATGGACTCTGGATTCTACAGGAACTTCAAAGAATCAACATCAATACTTCTCATGTTATCTCATTGAGTAGAACAAGAAGAAAAGTCCTCAAACTTGTTTCATGAAACCAATTGATAAATGGATAGATAGATGATAGATAGATAGATAGATAGATAGATAGATAGATAGATAGATAGATAGATTATGGTCATATGGCTTTATTTAAACAGCAAGTGTGGAAAATAAGAATTAGGTGGAAAAGCATTCTTTTCCCAGAATTCTGATTTCTCATTCATGATTCCCAAGACCACTAGCTGTAACAAATCTGAAACAGTAAGTCAACAAGATACTTTTGATTGTAAGCAACATTCCAATATCAGAAACATTAAGCTAAACATAATGTTCAACTTTAAAAAGCCGCAACTCCTGGGGGTCAAATGAAGATACTACCTACAGTAAAAGATAATTCTACCACCCTCTTAGGTCTGAAATAGTCAGTGAGGCTTCAGTTCAGAATTTTCTAGAAGCAGAGCATATTAGTGCCCAAAATGCTCACTCTTCTGTCTCCTTCATCTTTGAAAAATATAGACTGTGTTAATTTATTTCTTGTTCTATTTCCATCTTGTCTACTTCAATCATAAACAGAACATAACATGCAGTTTTTTAATTGTGTTTTAGCTAGATGCAAATAATTTGAAAACATCCTTTTCTCTTGTCCTGTTGTCATTTTCTTCAAAACAGCAGATGGAATAAAGAAAGTACATTTTTGTGAGCTCACTTTTCAAAACTCCCCGGTGTAAGTATTAGGGCTGGGGAAGGTGAGGACCCAGGGTTATAGTTAGCTTTAATGTAAAGACAGAGAGGCAGATATGCTATATACACATACAAATACAAACATACACATGCCACATACATACACACACATACACACATGCACACACATACAAACATGCACATGCCACATACATACACACACATACACACATGCACACACATACAAACATACACACGCCACATACATACACACACATACACACATGCACACACATACAAACATACACATGCCACATACATACACACACATACACACATGCACACACATACAAACATACACATGCCACATACATACACACACATACACACATGC
Organism: Arvicanthis niloticus; assembly: GCF_011762505.2. Taxonomy (NCBI): domain Eukaryota; kingdom Metazoa; phylum Chordata; class Mammalia; order Rodentia; family Muridae; genus Arvicanthis; species Arvicanthis niloticus. The sequence goes on from NC_047661.1 coordinate 132,807,370, forward strand.
ACACACATACAAACATGCACATGCACATACACATACACACATGCACATACACATACACACATATACACACATGCACACACATACACACACATACACACATGCACACACATACACACACACACACGTGCATGTATGCATGCACATACTCCACTAGCACACATATGCCTGCATTGCTTCCCTAGCAGAAGGTTATACAGACTGGTTCTTTTTCTTTTCAGTGTTTTCTAGGAGCTGAGCGTCAGTGAATCAGAGGTCACTAGAAGAAATATTCCAGGAAAAAAAAAAATCCATCTCCACCCCACAGGTTCCTTATTCCCTGTTTTTGTTTTTTCAGTTGTTTTGGTTTGTGTATCATGTGTGAAGTGAACCCAGGACCTACTATGTGCTACATCAGCTGCAGCTATTCCTGGGATGAGTAACAGTTCATCAGAGAGCTGCAGTACAAAGCAGTTAGAGGGTGTTAGTACCTCCACCTATCTGTTCTAGTCATCATAACTGGAAACCTGAGATGGCTTCTCTGATACTAGGTTCTTGGTTTTGCAGTCTCTGTCTGTGCCCCTTGTGCACCTTTGCAGATCTAGGACACGTTGCCTGGACTCACTAGTTACCTTCTCTCAATATCACTCAGAAGACTACGTAAGGGTTCTGGCTGTACATGGAAATCTCATGTTGGAGACTCAAGGGCCCTGGGATTGGCAGTAACTGAGGCAGACGTTAGCTGGCCCAAGTGATCTAACTGGTAGATTGGCAGCTTGCAAAACTCTGTCATCTGACAGAGTATTGGAGAGTGTGTTTTTCAGAAAGTATGCATTTGAATATTAAATATTTCAGGAGCACATATTCTGAGAGATAAGCATATGCCTTGAATCATCTGTTTATTCCTGGGCCGTCTTCTCCATGCCTTGTCCACATTCAGTTTTAATTTCTGCCAGTGAAGGACTGAGGTTCAGGCTCAAGGTCATTGAAAAGGCTGTGATTGTATTAATGTGCTCACTGGATATGCAGCAGAAATGTAATTTAAGGCATTAATATGTACCTACTAAATAAAGACATGCAGACCATGGGAAAAGTTATTTATTCACCAGTGATAGAAATAAGTAATATAACGTGTGTCTCTGGAAACAATGAGAGCTTGACTTACTCAGCAGAAGCTGTGAGGGAGGGCCAAGCAAGCCTGCTGTTCTTTGAGGAAGGTCATTCCTCTGGTGACAGCTCTTCATAGTTTTGTGATTTAGAAAGCAAATAATTTTCCCTTATTCTTCCTTTTTATTGCTGCTCTGAATTGCGCTGCTCACTAGAGTTTCCTTAGGAGAGACATCTACTCCCTCTTTTCCATACAGAGGTTACTGGGGTCAGACCTGGTTGAAACTGAGATTGCAGCTCTCTCTACATCTCTCCTCAGGACACAGGTGATATTTCAGCTTAATCTGGGGACACGATTTGAGCGAAGAATAACCATTTCAATTTCTGTTGGAGTTTGTTTAGGCTTAGACCTACTAGCTCCTATAGTCTGTCCCGATGAACTGTACTAAACCGTCTAGAGACTCACTTAAGAAGTCAAAGCCATACCTCTGCTTCTCTTACACCTTTGCCTAATAATCATGAAAGCTACAAGGAGCAGTTGGCACAAATGCCCCTGAAATCTCCAAACACATTGCCACTCAACAGCCCCATTCTAGAAAGGGTTAAACAGCTAAGATAACTGTCTTCTTACACATTTCTGGGGCAATGCTTCTTAAAATCCTAGGGGCCTTTTCTGTAATTTTCCAGGTCTAAGCCCCATCGTCTTGCCCACAGCTGTATGATTCTGGCATCCTGGACATGTGAGAGGCCCTCTCTGACCCTAGGTTTCCATGTCTGATGGAAGTTTCAGGAAGTGGATGTGGTTGGCATGAAAATAACAAAGCAAAGGATGTGAAGTGAAATCACACCCTGTGTCTATCAAAGACGCTCTATGTCTGTCAAAGACGCCCTATGTCTACCAAAGATGCCCTATGTCTGCCAAAGATGCCCTGTGTCTGTCAAACCTGTTCATTTTCCATGAGCATCTGAATGTGAGTTTGTGTTAAGTTTGTAATCAACTGTGTTACCATGATGATAGGGGAACAGGCCAAGTGGCCATGCTGCTGGAGGAAGGCAGGTTCTTCCAGTGAAGGCAGACACATGTTACGATGTATAAATAATTGTAAATATCGTCCTGAATGAAATCAGGCTTCAGAAGGCCACACACCTGTAGTGAGAGAGAAGAAGGATCCTCAACCTGTGGATCACGACTCTTTTGGGGGCCATGTTTCATATCCTGCACATCAGATGTCTACATTGCGATTCACAACAGTAGCAAAATTACAGTTGTGAAGTAGCAATGAAATAATTTTATGGTTGGGTCTCACCACAACATGAAGAACTGTATTAAAGGGTCACAGCATTAGGAAGGCTGAGAGCCACTGAAGGAGAACAAGCATGCTGAGAGAACAAAGAACGCTGGAATTGGAGTCTTGACTGCTTATTGATTAGCTATAAACGAAACACTCCTACAGTCCTGACATCCAGTTTCCCAGTGCATGGGCTGAGCATAGTCCTCAGTGGCCGTCCTCCCCAGCAAAAGTGAGGCCCAGGTCCTGCAAAGCAAAATTTCTTCTTTGTGTGTGCACAGTAGTAAGTAACTTCATGTGTTACTTGTGTTCTATGGATGGATGATAGACAGGATGCTGTAACTTCTCCCGGACATATTTGATCCCCTCTTACTGATTCTTTCATGTCATTTTACAACTATTACGTAACAGTTATTCATCATAGTCTAGATTTGAAGCAATATTTACCATTTATTAAATAAATATTTGCTAGCATCTATTCTGTGGCTGCTATCGTGGTGTATTTTTAATACTTACTTCTGCATCTTTCTATTTTTTTAAGTTTACTTTTATTATCTATGTGTAGTGTGTGTGTGTGTGTGTGTGTGAGAGAGAGAGAGAGAGAGAGAGAGAGAGAGAGAGAGAGAGAGAGAGAGAGATTGCAGATGTCTGTGGAGGTCAGAAGAGGGCATCAGATCCCCTGGAACTAAAGTTACAGGAGATTGTACATCACCATGTGTATGCTTGGAACTAAATCTGGGTCCTCTGCATAAGCAACAAGTGCTCTTAACTGCTGAGCCATCTCTTCCTATGTTTTCATTTTCTTTGTGACAAGCTGCAGCCTGCCATGTGTACTGCATACAGAAAGGGGGATTTTTTTTTCCATTCTTCTCTGCAGACATAGCCCAGAGACTGAACGGGATGAAGAAATTACCCATTTTCGTTCAGTCTTGTGATGCCAGGGAAATTACTGTTTGTTATATTGCAATGTGTGCTGGCTCTCAAGGACATCAAAATATCCAGAAATCAGAAAACAACTCTCAGCTCTGAGCTACCCAGGGGAGAGTGTGGGAGTTTGTGAGACCCCCTCCAGTTGTCCATCTCATCACATCCTCCTGGGTATTAGCTGTTGAAGGCCCAGTCTTGACTCTGTTCTTGCCCTGCTTGGTTTGCTGATATCTGCTCTCAGCCTGAGTTCTGAGGAAATGTCTCTTAAACAGATGTCTCCTTGGTTCTCTGTCATTCTAATAATAACCAAAGACACTGTGGGTCCTCTGCACTTAGAGCCAGACAAGTTGCTAAGTGGATATTAAACTTAGACTAAAAATGTTGTGATTCTGGGTAGACAAATTTTTAAGACACTGACATGATTTTTAAAATGGGATTTGCATTTTGCATTTCAAATTGATATTCTCGGGTATTATTAAATGCATAGGAATTCATTTGGAATTGATAGAGACTTTTTAAAATATTAAAACAAGAATTTATTCAGTCTTTGGTCTCAAAGTGTTTATAGTCTAGGAAGAAAGAAAAACCAGGTTCACCTTAAATGTTGGCCAAAGTCAAGTTAGGGCCCAAAGACAAGGACAGACACCTGGAAGGAAGAACCACAGGACAAGTGGCCTCAGAGGAAGCTTTGAAAAATGACAGCTGGATCTGATCTCACTAGGAGGGAAGTATGTCAAGCAGAAGCTCATGACCCAACTGCAAAGGGGCACACTGGGGAGCCGCAAGCTGGTAGTCACCACATGTGTTTGCGATGTTACTTTGAGTCAGAGCAGAAACTGAAAGCTACAGGGGACAGTGTACTGCTTCAGTCATCTAGTCTGATGTGATGCAGTGTGTTACAAAGACGATCTGCAAAACTTCCATCAGCCCCCGAGAACTAGAATCACCCTTAGAAACAATACTTATCGTGAAGCATGGAAACCTCACTCTGTACATCAGCATGAAAAACCTAGCTTGCCTGTGAGGTACACATGAATTCACATATTCTCATGTTCAGACCCATAGTTGTGTTTGATGATATGTGTAAGGTAGAAATGCCAGACGTGTAAACTATGAACACCATGGTGCTGGAGGCCTGGAAAGACACAGTCTTTAACTGGCACTGTCCTGAGGAAGGCGTTCAAGCACCTGACGTGATGGAGTGCTCTGGCCGCATGCTATTGATGTGAATCTGTTGCATTCACAATAAGACTTGGGGAGCTTGATGATCCCTCTGAGTGAAATAACCTCAATCAGGCACAATCTATGAGGCCACATGGGCCACAGTCATGGGAGGCCACATGTTGTCTGGGTCTGCTGCATCCTGCCTTCCCAGAATCCTCTCTGCCTGTGTCTCATGGAGTTGTGTCCAGTAGACTTTCATGCTTGCTGCATCCTAGCTGAGGATCTTAGAGGGAAGATGAGAATGAATCATGGTATCTCTTCTTTGTCTCCTTTTAGAAGGACCAGTCTTAGATAGGACTCACCCAGACATACTGCTTGTGGTTCTGGGGGAATTCAGAATCTGTACTCCTCTCTATCTTGTGTGAGCCAGACTATAAAATCCACAAAGTTTTAGAAACATTCCCTGTGGCTCAGCTCTTCCATTACACTGTAGAACATTCTCTGAACTCGACTTCCTGTACAATGCACTTCTGTAATTATGCACTATGCAGTGGTTTCTCTTTTGGGCCCAACCTTTGTAATATAAAAGGGATTTTTACATCCTATTTAATCCTTACAAGCTCCCTGCAAGATAGTAATCATTACTTCTGTTTTATAGATTTAAAAAAAAAAAAAAACCAAAGTCAGCGAATTTAAGGTCTTTGCTCAAAGTCACAGGACTAGTAAGTAGTCAGACTGTTCAAATTCAGTTCCAAAGTCACCCTTGGAAAGCTCTGTCCTGGGGGAAACTTGAAGGCCAGAGAAACACAGGGTCCAGGTGAGAAAATGACCAATCTGAACCCATCACTTTGTGGCCTCTTGCCCACATCTAGATGTCATGAATGGAAGCAAAACCCATGAGAAATTCAGACAGCCCAGACCCAGAAGCAGGTGAGAACCAGGTGTTTGCAAGTGGCTTTCTGCTCACCTTTGCACCAAAAGTATTCAACTTTTCTGTCTTTCTGGCTTCTTCATGTTCCTGATAAAGGGACAATCTGTCCCCTTAATACTGGTCATTAACTCCACATATCCACATATTCAGGCTTTCTGTTTTTTTAAGGAGTTACATTAGTAACTGTTCTGCTTGTGTTACTGAATTCTAAATGGCACTTTTGAATAAGACAGCAAGAGAAGTTTGGAAGACCCTTTGTGGATCAGCATAGTGATTTATGTCACCCACCTGTGAGTCCCTCGGAACACTGCTAACTGTGAAACCATTGTTTATGGTTCTGGTCAATCGGTGCCCATTCTGTTATTAATCAGTTTTGTAATTGTTCATCCAGATAAATGCGCTGTGTAGATGTTGCCATGAGCTGAGCACACACTCGCCCTTCTGTGCTAATCACAAGGACATGTGTGTGCTCAGCCCCAGGGCTCTGAAGCAGCTGGATGAGGAGCAGCAAGGGTCCTTAAAACACCAACAAACACAGCAAAATGCAGAGCCCCTCTCCCTGCAGCAACAGAGATGAGTCTGAAATGGAAGAACAATGTTTTCTAGAGTCTTAAATGCTGTGTTTTCCCAATCTCTCGGATCCTCTGAACCTAACCTCCATGCTCTGTCCTCTCCCAGCCATTTGTAGGTTGAGGACAGTCAACCCCTCATTTACTGCATTTCCTTCCACAGAAAGAACTAGAAGCTAAGGAGCCTTCTCTAACCATTGTCCGCCATATCAACTAAGCAGTTAACTCCTAGAAGCCCAGTGCGGCAGCTGGAACCCTTAGAGTCAAATGAACAATGTGACATCATGAGGCAATAAGGAACTATCAAGTTCAGCCTTTCTGCCAATGCCGGCACTGAATCCAGATAGAAACCTTAAGCACGGTGACATTTATTCACAGACATGTGTTTGCTCTTGAATGCCTTCAAAGAGCAAAACAGAACTGCCAGAATTATCCAGTTCAGTCCCCTTAAATGCCATAGAAAATGCAGTGTTTATTTTCAACCCCAAAGGTGAAAGAATTCAAATTCAAAAGGAATCCAAACTTTAAAAATTCAGGCCAAAATCCTCACTTACAAGACTTTTGCTATAGGCTGCCACTGACTGGCAATTTCTTTTTTACACTATTTGGGTAGGCTGTAATTGTCATTTTCAACCCAATTATTTATGCCTATGCATAGAAATGTTCTTTATTAAGTTGGTAGAGTAGTTTAAAAAAATCTCTGTATGATCCACACATCATTCAACAAGCAATGAATTCACTTTGCATCAAAAATGTTGGCCAGCACTGGGGACAGAGAGAGAACGAGGGCTTGTCTGATCCAGCACTGGGAACAGAGAGATAATGAGGGCTTGTCTGATTTTGGAATTGAAAGTGCATCTCCTCAAATGTAGGAGACACCCAACAATATGTAACCAGAATGGTGGGTCCTTACTGTTCATCATCATAAACACTAGTGAACAGAGGGTTCAAATCTTGTCGGTGTGTTTATTCAGGAAGAATGAGAGATGATAAGGTGGAAAGGTTAACACACTATGAAAACCAAGCCAACATTATGTCTCATTTCCAATCAGAATGTTATGTATGTAGGGAAGAGCACAACAGCAGTAAATCATTCCAGAATGTTCTTGAGGCTCATGGTAGGTATTGTGCATCCTTCCTCATCATCCTTAAACACACACACACACACACACATCTCCCTTTCGTCCATCTCTCTGGACTCATTCTGGTTTGCATCACCTGGGCTGGAGGGCTAACAGAGCAGATAAGAGCTACTCCCCTACGGTTGTGTACACCAAGCTGTTAGTAACATACACATGGAGGTTCCTTCCTACAATACGAACTCCAAGCAGCCCTGTTCACCTACCAAATACATTAAAACTACATGTAAGAGCTTACAACTGAGAGGAGGCAATCAGTTCTCTTTTAAGCTTTATTTTCAGCGTTGTGCCTGTGTATTTGTACATGGGTGTGTACTTGAGTACAGGTGCCCACAGAGTCTCCACAGGGTCTAGAAGAGAGTGTTGGATCCCCTGAAGCGGAGGATGCCAAACTTTTCCAGTGTTGTAGAAATCTATCTTGCCACTGAAAACTAGAGCTAATGTCTGAGTGGAGGTCACAGCCTTCTAAGGACCTGAGAGCCAAGTCTGAGTAGAAATTTTAAACAGACCTTCCGAAAAGAGAAGCAGAACTGGAAGTGAGCCCATGCTTCCTCTGAGAGTAGTGTGAAGAAGGGAGGTTCAGACCCCAAAATCGGACTACAGAACTTTATACGCTAACATCTAACCACAGGTAGTGAAAGGAGAGACTGCACTACCAAAACCAGCTCTCACCAGGATTGATGAATGGGATGGAAGTGAGAGACAATAAACAAACACCCTGATCAGTCCCTTGTCCGGATCAAGGGCTTGCATGAAAAACTCAGACATAAATGTGGAATCATTTTCTAGTTTTGTTTCCTGTGCCAAGGATCTTGTGTTTCTCGAGTTTTTCAGCAAGGTAAATGAGGATTCAGCTTCTTTACAGCAGAAGACAGACCAGGCTTGAGCTAAGACTATGTAACAAAAGCTAACAGGGAAAGCATCTCCAACAGTCACGCCTTTCATTCTTGCAGGCAATATTGTAATGAGATCCCTGTGTTATCAGAAAAAATAAGAAACAACAACAACAAAGAAAAAAAGCATCCAGATAAAGTAAACAAGTCCGAAAGGCTCGTTTTTCATTTGTTAACGAGCCTCTGCACAGCTGTTGGCTGTGACAGCAAATGATTTAATGAGTCCAATTTAAAATGGGCTCGTCTGGGTAAGATCGATGTCTTAGAAAATACTTCTAAAATCTTGCAGCTCTAGCAAATACAGCTTCAATAAAGCCTGAGAAAAATCTGTACGCACTTCCATTCTCTGAATTTTCTCCATGCCAAATGCTAAGCACCCTGTCCCACTGCCCTTCTGTGTGTTTCCTAGCAGCAATGGCTGGCTAGGTGTTTCAGAAAGACCATGTGGGGAACTGACTAGTCAACAAGTCCCTCTGGATCTGTGACAGTTTGAATGAGAATGGCCCCCATATGGAATCCCCATATTTGGACTCCAGTTGGTAGAACTGTTTGTGACGGTGCATTACTCACTAAAAGCACACACCAGGCTTAGCCTCTCTTTTTCTCTGTCTTCAACTTGCTGGTCAGATGTGAGCTGTCAGCTATGGCTCCAGTGTCATGCCTGTCTACTTTCCACCCTGATGATTGTGGACTAACCCTCTGAACCTGTAAACAAGCCTCCAATTAAACACTTCTTAAATAAGCTGCTTTGGTCATTGGGTTTTTTCACACCAGTAGAAAAGTAACTAAAACAGGACTTTGGGCTCCTCTGTCACTGTCACTCAAATGGCCCTTCAAACAGAACCGTTTTTAGAGCATGTGAGAAATCTTGGCCTGTAAGGCACTTGATCTGAGTTAGTCAATCTTCCAGGATCCACAGAAGAAGAACTGACTTCTGAAAGTTGTCCTCTGACCTTGACACACAAATACTCGTGTCACACAAAATATATAAACACAAAGAAGGCAGGCACACTTCCAGAAGGTGGATGGTGATGGGGAGACAAGAAAGGAGTATGCTATACAATGGTCCAGGAGATGGCATATCTCCCCAGATGGATGCTGCCCTGACCTGGGCAGGGTGCTGCCCTGATATGGAGGGGAATGCTGTCTTGACCTCTCCCCAGGAAGGGGCTCTGTCCTGACCTCTGGGGGTGGGGTAAGGGCTGACTTGACCTCCCCCAGTGGGCACTACCCTGACCTGGGTGAGATGAAGCCCTGACCTGGAGGGGAGCACTGTCTGGGCCTCCCCCCCCAAGGAGAGGGCGATGTCCTGACCTCTGGGGGGGTGGGGGGTAAGTGCTGCTTTGACCTCCCTGGTGGGCATAGTCCTGACAAGAGCACCTAATTTTAACATCTGAATGTGAGGTCCTAGAATCCATCCCTAAGTTCACACACTGATGGCTTTTTCTCCACCTAAAGCTTCTGGGAGAGCTTGAGAGTGATGGATGAGCAGCTTCCATCCTTGAGTTTGGGTGATGCTTCCTTCCAGTTCGTTGGTTAGAGAGTCTCATAGGCCAGGAGTCTCAGTTTCCATGAATCATCTAACTCAGCTCTGAAAATGACTGGCTTATTTGATTCCTACCAGAGTAGTCTAAATTTAATTGTCTTAAATTTGTGCATTTAAAGACTCAGATGTAGCAACTATCCAGACTGGACCTTGAAAATCAGACTAAAACGGTCACTTCCGTAATATATTAATTTACCAAAAACGTCAGACATCTAGAAACATAAGTAGCCAGAGCTATGAAGAAGCCTGGAGAACAGACATTCATCCTAGTGATGAGATGATTCAAGATTCAGAAAAGGAGAGAGAGAGAGACAATGTCAAACAAAATATGTTCCCATTGTATGAGTAGGTGACACACAAAGACAGACAGGTGCAATCAAATACCGAGACCTGCTCAAGCCAAGTTTCTGTTTAGAACAGTTTCTGCCAGTGGGAAAAAAATGTAAATTATTTCTCCTAAATATACATGTGTGCCTTCACATTTGTGGCAATCTAAAGGAAAGAGGAAGGCATTGGAGACAAACTCAGGAGGAACAAGAGGGCTGCCATTCCGCACCGGCCACAGGCATCTCCCTGCCAGGCTGTATCCCCCCTACCTGGGCTTTGTCTGATGTCAAGATCTCAGAGAGCTAACCTAACAGCTCACTTTTGTGTGGAATCAGCAGAAAACAAACCTCCAAATGTCAAATGCTCCCAGTCTTCACCCCCCATGCTTGTTTCTTCAGTCTTAAATAACTTAAAACGAAATAAAATAAAATAATCATTAAAAGGGCAAATATTCAATTATAAAATAAAAACTAAAAGGGGGGGGAAGGTTTATTCCTCTGAAAATAGCCTCTGCATTTGGGAATGACAAAGAACAAGTGGTCAAGCAGTGGTGGCGCATGCCTTTAATCCCAGCACTTGGGAGGCAGGACAGCCAGGGCTACACAGAGAAACCTTGTCTCGAAAAACCAAAAAAAAAAAAAAAAAAAAAAAAAACAAGTGGTCAATAAAGATATAAAACACAAAAGATTCCCCCTATTTGTTTTTATAAGATAGTCAATTTATCATACTGTAAACACCAAAATATTACATATGACTTACTATATTTTAAGATATAACCCTGAATTAACTCCTGAATGTGTCCCTCATGTAAAACCAATATGCTACTACTAATAATTATTATATGTGTTATGTGTTATCATTAATGACATCATTAATAATTAATAGTGGGGAATTATTTTAATCCATTTATTGCTATGCACAGGTGTCTTTTTCAGGTACACTACAGGTGGCCGTGTTGCTCTCTCTGGTGCAGGTGGCTCCAGTCACATCCATTGGCAAGTTCAGTTGTTTGAATGATGGGATTAAGAGTCCCATCCTTTGCTTCCTTCCCTTTGTGGCCTCACTTTTGATCCAGTTCTGCTGCTTTGCCCTATGTTATCTTTAACTTAATTATATTCTTAACTGGCTTCACTGCATGAGCTTCTCACTGTTTTGATGGTCTTCTTGTCATTTTCTAACCATCTGATTACCTGTCACAGAATGCTGGCCACTCTGGGACTCCTTCCTTGGAACCTGAAGTCGCTGTCACTCTGTCCTGAGGCCCAGAGGGAGCAGGTCATGTAGGAAGCACATAGTGGCATGGCAGAAAGTGTGAGCTTCTTTAAATTAGTGATAATAAGTCACTGGTAGTAGTATCACCAATAGTAATAAATCATTAGTAGTTATTGTCTATAATCTCAGCCTCCTACTATGCTGAAAATATGTTAAGTGTTCCAGGCTACAGATAAAATTCACTTAATTATAGAAAAATGTACTGTTTCCCTTGGGAACAGCCTCAGGATTCAGGTTTGTTCTTAGACATCAGAGTCAGACAGCTTCTGCCCAACACCTACTTACCATTTGTCCCTGTAGTAAAAGCCCTGACATTAAACAGTGTTCATGGTTGATCAGGATAAAGACCACACCCACATTTCATAGACTCCATTTCCACAAAGTGTTTACAGTTTCATGCAGTCAGCAAGGGAAGCCTGTAAAAAGCTCTCAGGAACTTTCCAAAAGACAGAGCATGACTTTCCTCCACATCACATAGAAGTGGGAACATCATCTATTTTCCCAGGAGGCTAACCAGCAAATGTACATACGTGCTCTTAAACTAATCCTAATCTTCCCTAGATCTGAAATCAACATGGAGAAACTCTGGCTGTGCTGTATACCCACAGAGAGTCCTGGGAGTGGACAGCACAGCTGGAACACAGCTGGAGAACAGCTGGAAGATCCTGCTTCTTCACATGGGGTCCTGGATGACTATTTTACCCGAGATTTCCTTTGGTTTCGAAATCTCTGCTCCATTGTTTTAACATTCTATGTTGGAGCACCATCCTACAACTCTGATTCAAGTGGACATATCCTATTATCACGAGTTTGGGGAAATGTTTTCCTTCTCTCAAGGTATGAAGCGCTACTTAGTACAAGCTCATCTGTTGAGATGAGAACCAGAGCACATAGTTCCCGTAATAGTTGGTTTTATGCATCAACTTGATTAGATCACAGGGTAACCAGATGTTTGGTCAGGTATTACAAAAAAGTTTTGCATAACATTACAATTAGAGTCATTATCTTGCCCTTTCTAATATGGCAGGCCTTATCCAGCCAGCTGGAGGCCTGAAGAGAGCAGGAAGAACAGCCCTTCTGCACATGAAGGGAGCTCTTTCTGTCTGACTTTGTCAGGGCAGAGATGTATCCTGCTCTAGAACTCCAAATAGAGTAGAGGCTTGTCTAGGTCCCAATATGACCTGTGTCCAGGATGTTTTTATGAGATTGATTGTCCTCTGTCTCCAAGTTGTTATGCATAGACTCTAGGATGCCTCAGCTATGAGAGAGAAACAGAGACAGAGACACAGAGAGAGACAGAGACAGAGAGGTAGGAGGAGGAGAAAGAGGAGGAGGAGAGAGGATGGTTATGGTATCCTTCAGTTTTATTCTTTCAAGAAATCCTAATTCAATCCCAAACCTTTCTTCCAGCTCACAGAGAGAGTCTGAAGTGTATAGAGTTCTCACTATCAAGAGTCTTAGTTAGGGTTTTATTGCTGTGAAGAGTCACCAGGGCCCACAGCAACTCTTATCAAAGGAAACATTTAATTGGAGCTGACTTACAGTTTCAGAGGTTTAGTCCATTATCATCATGATGGGAAACACTGCAGTGTACAGGCAGACACGGTGCTGGAGAAGGAAATGAGAGTTCTACATCTTGATCTCCAGGCAGCAGAAGGAGACTGACATATAAGACCTCAAAGCCTGCTATCCAGACTAACACACTTCCAGCAGCAAGACCACCTACTCCAACAAGGCCACACCATCTAGTAGTGCCATCCCTTGGGCCAAGTGTTCAAACACATGAGTATACAGGGACCCCTCCTGTTTCAACCACCACACTAGCAGAGCCCAGCTGTGGACAGACAAATCATGAGACTTGCCAGCTAAACTGATCACAGGAGCTTACATGACCAAGTGACAAGTGGGCAAAGGCACAGAGTGAGACACAACTGTAATTGGGGCCTTTCTGAACATACTGTGGTTATAACATGGAGTGCATGGCAGGGGGATGCTGACAGGCACAGAAAGATGGCTAAGAATGCATAACCAGGGAAAAGGGAATCTGAAATGGTGATCTCCCAGCAGCATCTTAGATATCATAACTGCAAAGGCAAAAGCAGAACCAATCACTCATCTCATCCCAGCCAGGTAACCCCAAGGGAATCGAGAATGCAAACAAGGTTACAAAATATAATGTGGTAAGGATGGACCTGGCTGCCCCTGCCAAGGTATCCCCCTGAGTAATTACACCATGCAACAGATCTGCTATAAAGGGGGCTTTTGTGGAAAGGGAGGAGTGAGGGCCTGTGAAGGGATAGAAGCAAACAAGTGGACATGTAGACAGGCAGATAGAATGGAGCAAAGCCATGAAGGCATAGTGGGAGGGCAGAGAAGAACAGAGAAGAAAGGGAGACATTTCAGGAACACTTGGAACAGAAAGAGAGAGAGAGAGAGAGAGAGAGAGAGAGAGAGAGAGAGAGAGAGAGAGAGAGAGAGAGAGAGAACTGGAGTGGTGGGCAATCCTTTTATACACAGCCTACAGCTGGAGCACCTGGGTTCATTGGAAGGTGATGCTGTAAGCTATCACTAGATCCCTAAGAGGAGCTTAGTGGAATCACCTGTAAGCTAACAAACAAAAACTGACTTTTCCTTTAACATTTTATTTCCCAGATTACCCTCGAAGTAACTGATATCGTAAGCCTGAGAAGGACGTTTTTGGATGAATCTGTTTGCTGTTGGTGGCTCTTACTTTTCATTATTTGAACTTTCTTACGATTGACAAGCAGAAGGAAGCTGTGAGCTGTGTAAACTTTCAAAGATGCTGCATATAAGGCATCATAGCCTTCTCTTTTAAGGGTCTTTAACATACAATTTGCAAACTGTTTTGAGCATATATTTCTACACTCTGCTAAGTTCTAGGGAGGTAGGGGACAATAAGCCTAGTCAGTTCTCTGGGCTGCACAGTGGGGAAGGATTGACATGACCCAGAACCACAGAACTGCAGGCAGGCAGAAGAAATAAGATAAGATACTGGCCAGTTCCATGTCAACCTGACATTGGCTAGGGTCACCCAGGAAGCAGAATATCAACTGAGGAAACATGTTTATCAGGTTGGCTTGTGCTTCATCTTCTTGACTGATGATAGACATGGGGGACCCAGCTCACTGTGAGTGGCTTCAACCTGGGCTGCTGTACTCAGGTTCTATAAGACCTAGCAAGCCATGATGAGCAAACCAGTAAGGAAAACCCCTCCATGGTCTTTGCATCAGCTCCTCATACAGGTTCCTGCCCTAACGTGTTCCATGATGAAATGTTATATGGAAGTAAAATAATTCTCTTCCTCTCTAACTTCCTTCCTGTGGTGTTTTAACACCACTATAAAAACCCTAACAAGGACAGATATTGTACTTCAGAATGTGGCCTCAAAATAAGCTCCCTTTGATTCACACCTCTTGTCTCTGCTGTCTGCTTATTATCTTTGCATTTGTTGTGTGAATTAATAAGATAATGAACATGAAAGTTTTCATTACACACCAAGTGATTCTAAGCCACTATCACCAGCCCCTCACCTCCTCTGATATTGCCTGCTTTTATATTGCTGCTTGTCCACTGTCTGCTCCAGAAGGTGTTATAATTATTGCAGTAATTACCACCTGAAACCTGGCCTTGCATTGGTACACATCTTCCCTTCGAGGGATTTTCCTTTAAGCTTCTTCTGAAGCAAAACTCTGGGTGGAGACATTCACAGGAAATCTATTGCCTGATAATCTGAAGCCAAGTTTGCTATAGCCAACCTCACTCATTCTAAAGTCAATTGATGGAAATCATAGTTTACCCAGATTTTACAAAGCCTCTTCTCTCTTTGCATTCTTTCAGGTGGTCAGTTATTTCCACACACACACACACACACCCCATAGATTCACATTCTTTGTGACTCTTAAGTTCAGGGACATTCTTGCTAGCAATGTCACTGTCATAGGGTCTCATCACACTTGCTTAGTATGTGTGCAATGACACATTACCCCTCACAGTACCCTGTTCTCTACAAAACACCGAGCTATTGCATTGTCTATTGTCCGGTTTTAAGATGAAATTAAGGTTCTTATTCAACCCGTGCTGGAGCACGTTCCCATGGGAGAAGTCAATAAGGGAAAGCCCTACTGCCATTCTGGATAGCAGTTTTAATATATTGAGACTGCAGAAAAATAAAAGCAGCCTTGTACCGTCTGTAATTCAGCAACACAGAAATGTTGTGGGTCTTACCACAAACGTTGGAAGATTGCTCTTATTGCCACAATGTGCTCTGCAGGCTTTCTAGAAAGAAATTACTTCCTAAACACAAAATTATCATTACAGAAAGTTGGGGGAAGAATAGTACAGATTATTTGAGAGTAAATACAATCTGTAAAACCAAGCAAGTGATTTCAGGATGTGAAAGGCAGCCCCCAAGTGTCCGCGTAAGACATGACTAGAAGAAGCTAGAGCAGTCTGATTGCATGGCGGAACACATGCACACCACTTAGACTGGATTTAATGTGGGCCAGTGTTGGGATGCCTTACAGAGGCTATGGGAGGGCTAGCCCCCCTAAATCATTTCTGGGTACCAGCACAGAGAGGAGAAACGGTCTTGAAATCATAGCCATGGTCTTCATCACATGTTTCTCATTCAATGACTCTTCTAGAGCAAAAGGCAAAGGCAGCAAAACAGAAAGGCCAGTGCACAGAAGCCATTACTCTTCAGTGAGCAGAGAGTAACACACATTGAATCTAGATTGGAAAGACTGGAATGAACTCCAACCTCGGATCCTATACAACTCTTGTTCCCAGAACTCCCTCTTCAGGACGTTCAAGAGTAAAATAATGGTTGTGTGAGGACTTCTAAGGACATCTTCACAGCCTAGGATTACAAAAGCCCCATCATCCAGCCCCCATTCTTCTCTGTTCATTCTCAGACTTGATTTGTTAAATACACATTCTCCTGACAAAAGTTTAGACATTTCAACCCTTATTTCATTAACAGCAATAGCAACCACCCTCAACCCATCATGCCTTCTCCCAGACACTAAACTTCATTTTAAACCTGTAAAGAATTTACTCTTGTTAATAAAGCCAACCCTTTTTTGGGAGCATTTGTCTTGGTTGAATAATGTTTCAGACAAGCAGCTAGACTGGTAAACACCACACTTCTTCCAGCAGAAAAGTAGATGATAAACACAAAATTTAAAAAAGGGCCCACTTGACTGGAGCCCAGCACTTGGGACACAGAAGTAGAAGGGTCAGTGGTTCAAGCCAGCCTGGCCCACATGGTCAGTTTCTGGACAGACTGGACTATTTGAAGCCCTACCAAAATCAAACAGGCAAACAAATAGGATAATTCTAAGTATTAATGTATCATGAAATGAACATGGATAGAGGGACAGACAGAGAGACCAGAAGATGGAAGCAGAGGTCAGTACTATCAAAGTTGAACAAGAAGATCTTTGTGACGTTTGAGAAACATTGGCATGAATGATTCATGACTAGAGAAGTATCTAGATTATTAGATTCAGAAAGACTCTGGGGTCGGGGAGGAGGGGCTGATGAGGGCATGAAGGACAGGGAGCAGCCAGATCATGGAGATCTTAGCTTTAGGCTGTGGTACATAGATAGATCTCCAACCTGCAGATTTTGTGTTCTGAAATTCAATCCACCTAAGACAGATATGTGTACATGAGGGGGCATGCGTTTTGTGCCAAACTTATATATACTGCCCAGGTGTGTTCTAGTCATTATTCCATAAACAATATAGCATAATAAATATTTATGTGTCATGAATATTACATTAGGCATTTTCATATTATGTATATTGTATTAGGTGCTATAAATAATACAGACAAGATTTAAGTATGCAAGAGGATGTGTAGATTATATGCAGATAGTGTGCCATTTTGTGTAGCACTTGAACACCTGCAGATTTTGGTACCCAGGGGTTCTGGAGCAATGACAGAGTGTCTGTGGTTTGAATGCCATATTCAGAACAACAGAAAGCCTATTGACATCCAAACAACTTAAGTAAATGAGGATTTTTAATGTGAATTAAAGTACAGAAGATCAGAAACAGGGAAAGGTGTGGGTGTGAGTTCTGATGGTTCCTCATCTTACTGTTCAGGGGAACACACCACTGTCAGGACTGGAAAATACAGGCCTAGCATTTGACCTCAGGTTCTAATTCCCAAGCCATGGTTCTTGGCTCCAGAACCTATTAAGTGTTTAGCAAACAGCAGAAGGTCAACAATATTCTATGAGAAATACAGAAGCTAATAAATATATAATGCTGCTTTGAAAGGGAGTTTAAAGGTTTACAGCATGGAGACCATGCTCTCAAGTTCCTGAAAACTTAAAGTGGAAATTACACACTAGTTACGTTCACATATAATCATACAAAAAGCAGATTCCCTCTCCCCCTTTTCCCAGAAAACATTGTATTTGACACTTGTCACTGTAACTATTCCAGAACGAAGAATAAAAACATCATTAAAAGTGATAAGATGGGAAGTTAACACTTGTCCTATTGCAGGATTATATTTCAGTAAGAGAAATTTTCACCAAAGAGTTTCAAGGAGGAATAGATCCAGACAGAAGTGTGCAGAAGCATGAACAAGGAAAAGATGAAGAGGAACTAGAGAGTGTTCAGCAGTCCTTGGAGAGGAGGTAGATGTGCACAGCAGTTTAAATGTTTGTGAGGTGGCTGAGGCCAGTCTCCTTAGAACGCGGGTGAACTTAAGAAGCAGAAAAAAGTTCTACCTGAGAGAGGTTTAGATGACCAATATCATTGAAATCATCTCAACACTGCCCTGTTGACAAGACAGAGTGTTGGCATTACTTCTAGGCTATACCCCACAATTACCTGGCAACAGCCAGGTATGCCTGACTCACTATAAAGAGGGCTGCTTGTCCCTCCTCACTCTCCTCTCCTCTCCTCTCCTCTCCTCTCCTCTCCTCTCCTCTCCTCTCCTCTCCTCTCCTCTCCTCCCCTCCCCTCCCCTCCCCTCCCCTCCCCTCCCCTCCCCTCCCCTCCTCTCCTCTCTCCTCTCCTCTCTTCTCCTCACTTGTCTTCTCTTGTCTTCTCTTTTGTCTTCTCTCTTCTCCTCTTTTTCTCTTTTCTCTTCTCTCTTTTCTCTTTCCCTCTTCCCCCTCTGTTCTTTCTTTCCCCATTCCTCTCCCCATCTCTCCATGTGCTCATGGCCAGCCTCTATTCCTCTTATCTATCTATCTATTTATCTATCTATCTATCTATCTATCTATCTATCTGCCTTTCTTTGTCTCTACTACCCTATGCACTCCCCTCCCCATGCCCCAAATAAACTCAATTTATACTACACCATTGTATGGCTGGTACCTCAGGGGGAAGGATGCCTCAGTAGGGGCCCACAGAGGCACCCCTTCCCTGCACCATGACATGCCTCCACCAAACATATCCCTGGCTTCTTTTTCTTTTCTTTTTTTAAAATAAAACACTGCACACCTTTGGATTCTGAGGGCTTGGCAGAGGAGTGCTATGACACTGGAGATGTGAGGTGATGCTGAGATGCTGGTTTGCTCATGATGAGACAGTACCAGGGACACACCCTCCCTTGTGGAAGGCTTAAGAACCTCATGAAGGAATGGAGTAGATGGATTTCTGCAATAAAAATCCAAATTTACTTGTTAGAGACAACACTTAAAGCCCTCAAGCAGTGCACAAGGGACACAAGCACCCCTTAAAGGATCCCTAAGGATTTCTGAAAGTTGTGTGTGCTTGTCATAATGAAAGGAAAACACAAATTATTTTTTGAAGAGAAGATAAAAGCAGACCCAGATGCAAGAGAGCCTTCCTAGAGGTTACATAACAGTACAACTTTATTTAACACTAACTTCTGGCAGTGAAGAGCCTTCTTCCATGGAGCATCCTGCAAGCTGAGCTGCGGGATGCAATCTTTGTGACTTTTGGCAATGCAGCTTGACCAGTCACTGATGCTCCTGTAAGCAACTGTGGTAAACTCCTTAGTCCAGCATGCTAGACTGGAATGGAAGCGTTTCCTTTGTCTCTCTTGATAGTCTCTCTTGAGTAAAGAGACATATATTCACCTCTCCCCAGGAATTACCATACAACAATCTTGTTCACAAAATTAGTGAACTTAAAAGTAGCCAGTTATGTGTCAAGAGTGGGGTGGGATACATATTTCAGTCTTGGAAAGAACTGGTAAACTGCTTGACTGAAGAAGGCATGTTCAGTGATGAGTTGGTCCCAGAGAGTTATATCCATCATCATGGGAGCTGAAAGGAAGAGACACAGAGCACGCTCTGTCTCTGTGGTCCTTTGTACTGGCATGGTCGGTACAGCACAGTTCAAAGATCAGCACAGATCAGCAACAGGGAAAGATGTGAGGTGTGAGTTCTGATGGTTCCTCATCTTACTGTTCAGGGGAGCATACCACTGTCCCAGGGGAGCCAAACTGTATTTGCTGGGCATCTTTGTGTCAGAGGAATTGAATGAAGCTGTGAAGACTCTCCCCTACCTCATCCATACCTCATCCTCCTCTCTCTTGCTCCGTGACCACACCGCACAGGCTCTTTATCAAGCTCTTTGCTGCACTCAAGAAACAAAGCTCATCTCAGACTTCCCCAGCCTGCCAGGTGCATGCAAGGAGTCTGTGAATGCTTTTGCATATGAAATCCTAATTATTTCCTATACCTGAGGACAGCAGCACTGTAGGAGACTCAGCAGGATCGCCTCGATTGCAGAATTATGTTCATTTTGTGAATTTCATGGCAATTCCTGTTTTTTCTTTCTCTCTGGTTTCTATAATATTGAAGAAAACTGTTTTTTAACTGCGATGTAAGTTTATAATTAACTGTAGCTATATATTTCTGCTTATGCGGTATATATTTAATTTGTTGAAAGAAATTTCAGTTTCTCTCTTCAGAAGTCACTGCTGGTTGTGACTGTATTTGAAGAGAACTATGAGAATAAAAAATTTTCATGATTTAAAACCAAAAGTATTCATTTGAATGTGTGAAGTTACTAATTTGATGGATTAAATAAAATTCCAAAACAACATGGAAACTCCTATAAAGCATCTAAGTGTGTATATCTCACTTTGAGCTAAAAGAAGGCTCCTGCAGAAAAAGCACAGAGCAAGAACAGGCTGAAGGCTCAGGAAGACACCTGAGATGTATATAGGAGGCCCTGCCATGATGGCTGCTGGCTTTATTTTTCTTGTTGATGGCAGCAGGCTCAGGGCCATTCCTTACCAAGGTCTGTTGTCATGGCAAGAGGTCTGTGGAAAGCCTAACACAAGCCCATTCCACAGGCCCTGCTTAATGCCTTCCTATATACTTTAAATCAGTCATATACTACTTGCGAATGGTCCCTGGGCAGCCTCTTGCCTGACAGGCAGTGTGGTCCCCATCTGATAGAATGTTCTGGAAGAGCCTCTTACTTTGAGGTTGGAGATCTTTCTTCACATCATTTTAGCAGAAAGAGAAGATGTATATAGAGCCCAGAACTCAAGAGTGCGTCAGATTACATGCTCCCCATGAATGTGGCATTTAGACTTAAATTTGCATATATATTGATAGATAGATAGATTTATATATAGATAGATATATAGATATATATTGATATATATTGATATATATGCACATATATATGACATGAAAGTAGAAAGGAGAGAAAGAGGTCTCAACAGTAGGAGGGAATGAGAAAGAGTGGTGGGGAATGTTTCATGGAAACAGAAGGAGGAACTATTGGGGAGGGGCTAGTGTGAGGAGGACAATGTGAGTGGGAGGGGCCAGAGCAAGGGGGAGAGGCCAGTGTGAAGGGTAGAAACCAGCATGAGGGGACAGGGACAGTGGGGGGTGGGGGCATGAGGAGGAAGTAGGAGAATAGTAGGAGGCAGGTCATAGTATAAAGGCTAGTCAGCTACAGGATTCTCCAAGCTCTGCCTTCAGTATTGACCACAGTTTCAAGATAACAACAGTGTGTACCTAAGAAGTCACAGTTAGAATTGGCTAGGCTGGCCATTTCCTCTATCTGGGTCTGAGGAGTCTTACTGGCACTTTGGCAGTCAATGTTTCAAAGGACTTTAGTTTCCATCATGAAATAACTGCCTCTAAGGTTCCTCTTCCCCAGCTTTTGAGATGATCTAAAGAGAAGAACTGTCTCAAAGGTAGAGCATGTCAGAAGAACCAATGGCATGTGATGTTGGTGAAAGGGACCCCTTTACTCTCCAAGTGAGAATCATCTGCTAAAAGCATCATTCGACCTTACTATCAGATTCCTTTAAGATTTTTTCAGGGTGTTCTTTCAATATTTTAAAGAAAACTTAGATGATAAAATACAGTGCATCTTACATACTCCCCAATCAAGAGGCTATATTTTCTCACTTGTTTTATTGAAACATTCCAGAATGCCTTCAACAGCATGGTTAAAATGGTGTATCAAGCCTCATCAGCTGTCTAGATAAGCTTGTTACATAAAACTTTTAGAAAAGAGGTTGATTTTAAAAATTATCTATCAAGTAAGGCTCGGCCTCTTTATAATGGCGGAAATTCTTGCTACATTGAAACTTCTTAGTGAAACACACACACATACATAAAATGTTAAAGCATCTCCTTGCTTAAAATACTGTATCTATGAAGTAAAAGAAACATGACTATCAAAACTGAAGCCCTCAGCAATCACAGACGGAGTCACACAGCCTTGTCTTTCTCTTATCACCTCTGATGATAAAGGAATTGAACAATAGGATGCTGGTGTGCTTACAGGTTTCTCAAGAACCAGACCCTGCATGCCCCCAGTCTACAACTCTCACCTTCCTGAACAGCTTCCTAGACACCTGCTACAGCCTCAGCCCCAAACAGCTGGTAGGTGGTTTCTAAACTCCTTCATTGTTTTGAACTTAAAAATAACAGAACTTCTTCCTCCTCTTCTGCTTGTCCTCATCTTTCCTCTCCTGCTTGTTCAGGGCTGGGCAGGGATGAACCTTGCCTTACACATGCTGGTTTGAGCTCTGTTTCTAAGCCACAACCCCAGTTTTACAGGTATTTTCCATGTGCAAGAGAGTTTAAAAGTTATTCATGTTGGAGTTTATTATTCTGTTTCCTGTTCAGTTCTGAACCCTGACCTGATGTTTCATGTGTTTTGTTTACTAGATCATTATACATATATTTTATAATTACTAATAATTCTTGAATTGGGTGTGTATTATCTATTTTTTTCCATCTGACATTTCTCAACTGTTAATTGAAAAAAAAGAATTGAATTCATCACATTGAAGAAATACAGTCTTCCTGCTTCTTCTGACAGGGCGTGTTCTACTTTTGGATGTGTGAATCCTTGTGTTCTCTCCTTATCTGTTATTCAAGACAAGCTAGAGGCCCTTGTGACTCACTTACCTGTGATCCAAGTAAATATAGATTTTCTGTGCTCTGCAGAGTCTCCAGGACTTTCAAGGGTTATGATTCTACCATCTAACCTGGAAGCTCTTCTCTCAAAGTCAGCCACTCTTTCCTCTGTCTTCTTAAAAGCAGCTTAGCTAAGGGTTAGATAGAGGGCTCAGTAGTTAAAAGTGTCTGCTGCTCAATCCTGAGGTTCAGATCTCAGCACCCATATAAGGCAGTTAACAGAGTCTGTATCTCCAATTCCTAGGGATCTTTGCCCACTTCTGGTCTCCACAGGCATATAAACTTCTAAAAAATATTTTTGAATCAACTCAAACACAATTGTTGCAACCTCTTCTTGAAGGAAGAGTGGATCTGGGCCCACAGTCATCCCAGCCATTGTTTTCAAGTATCCATTTGAGTAGCCCTGTCTTCTATTTAGTCTTTGTTTGATTTTCTAGTAAGCTATAGGAAAGAATTTTTGAAATATATTTTATACTATTAGACAGTGTTGAGTAAATTCGTTCCTCTATAGAAAGACCATAGGAAAGCTCCCTGAGCTTATTAGACAAGGTTCCTTTGCCAAATAAAGGAGCATGATCATAAAACGTATTTTCTTTACTGTTTTCTCTAATTTGGGTTGTTGTTTGCTTGGGTTTTTTGTTATTCTTATTCTTGTTTTGTTGTGTTGTGTTTTCTTTTGTTTTGAAAGTATCCAATCTGCATAGCCCTCATAATGATTTTTTTAAAGATTATTTTTATGAATATGAGTACACTAACGCTGTCTTCAGACACACCAGAAGAGGGCATCGGATCCCATTGCAGATGGTTGTGAGCCACCATGTGGTTGCTGGGAACTGAACGCAGGACCTCTGGAAGATCAGCCAGAGCTCTTAACTGCTGAGCCATCTCTCCAGTCCCTTCATAATGTTTTAGTGAGATGTCCTTTGGTTTGTTGTTTCTTCACCTCTCTTTTCTTTCCTTATTGTCCATAACAGGGTCTCATCACACAGGACAAGTTGGACTGAAACTTTCAATCTTCCTGTCTCAGCCTCCCAAGTGTGAAATGTCCTTGTTAACATCTAAGTTCTCGCAGTGTGACTTCTTTCTCCTTCTCAGTGATCATAACACTTGGGTTATTTCTCCTCCTATAACCATAGAATTTTCAGAATGTTATCACGTCCACGTTCCTCATTTCTGCTTATGGTTCTGGCTTCCACTAAGTACAAAGTGCAGCTCCCCCTCCCCCAATAAAATTAGAACATCAATTTCAAGTGTGTTCGTTCAAGCCTGACTCTGGCAGCATCTCTACAGCTGGCTGGTAGAAGACACCTTCCCATGACATTACACTTCCAACCTGTCCCTGAATAGAGTATTGGCTCTGTGGGGTATCAATGTTCTTAAGAGGCAAAGGCAGCTTCCTGTAACTTTAAACCATTAAACCCAGAGCATATGCAGTCAAACTTCCTCCTCCACATGCCCACCTCAGGCTCCTCAGTGTTGTGCAGCAAAGAGGATATGGAGGAAGGGTATGGTAAGTAGCTGCTTTGTTTCCAGAAATTAACACAAATAAAAGATCTTGTAAGGTTTCCCTAGAGCCTTGATGTCCACAACACCTTTGAATGGTGATGTACTATTGATGCCCTGGCATGTAAGCCTGAATACAGAGAAAGGGGGAATCATTTGATACCCAAATTCACCAGTATATGAGAAATATTCACTTACAGATTTCAGGAGTCTAGTTTAAAACCCATGAGAACCACACTGTGTAACTGTGGAAACCGCCCAACCTCCAGGAACAGAAACCTTCACCAGGTCCCTCTTGTTTGCTTTCTGTTCTCTGGTTACACCTCCTTCCTACCACCCCTCTCCTTTTCTAAGGTGACCTCTGTGTCTGCTCACATATTAACTATTTTCTGTAAGTCCACAAAGGAGGCAGGCCTAGGAACCTGTAGGTCTCCAGACTCAGGAAATGATGGTTCTTCAATAATTAGGACCTTCTTTACAGTTTTCCTAACTCTAAGAGAAAAAGAAAATGTGTTGGAACTAAACTGTACACACCCTGAGGAAAAGTGTTTGTTCTCAGTGAAAACATGGTCTTCAGCCTTTAAGAAAGCCTCCATTCCCTTGAATTATGCAAATCACATCATTATGTAAGGCAGAGCACAGGCCTATGAAGACTTCCTCCCTTCATTAATAAAAAAGAAAAAGACTCATAGTGATCACTGCTCCAGTATGGACTATGTGAAATATTTAGCACCAGAGCCACCCTTTCTAGGGAGAGCAGGTTTGATTAATGTGATTTAATGCTCATGACAATCCAAAAGCTCTCTTACTGCTCTCATCTCCCACTCAAGAAAACTAAAGTGTAAAGACGAAATGGAGGCTCCCCTGCTGTACAGCTCCAAGCAGCAGAGACTCTCAACCAGATCCAACCTCAGCTTGTGTTTCTTCCCCATGATGCACAAGGACCCTTTGGAGATAACTGTTTTCAGGAATGTTCCAGACTATATGTCGAACAGAGCTGTTAGTAAAAATTATCTAAGCCTATTATTAAATGACATATTAAAATATGGGAAGGGCAGGAGGTTGACTCAGCTGGTAGACACGCTTGCACCCTGACCCAACTTTAAAATGTTAAAGGTTAGTAATAAAACACCAGAAACACATTGCTATGCAGGTATCTAGCCATGCTGTATTGCTGCCAGAGCTTCTGAGTGTTTTGTCTGCATGGCAAGAGAACTCCATGATAGTGAAGTCATTTTCCCCCGACTCTGCTTATTGGCATTGTGTTTGCTTCTCAACATAGCTATGATGAAAAGTATTCATACTAGGAAATTAGCAGTCAGCCCTCACCCACACAAGCTGGTTGTTAAGAACTGTACCACTTCTCATTACACCAGCCCACCCTTAAACGGTGCCATTTCTCACTGTGAAAGTGTCACAGCACAGTTCTGTGCTATGGATGATCTGTTCAGTGCCATGTAACCTTTCACCCCTTCAGTCTAAGGATTCATACATCCTCACATGGGACATTCTTGAATAAATAAACATACTTTACATGGTGTCCAACAGACTTCCAGATGCCTAAACAAACTAAATGTACTGCTTAATGGAGATCAATAAAATGAGAGATTGTTGTGCCACTAAAATGGGCCTTTCTGAGCAGGGGGACTGTGATATTTTTGCAAACTATATCAGTTCCTTTTGTAGTACTGTGGCTATAACCTGACATGGAGAGCTTAGGGGAAGCATTCATTTTGCCTCTTGGTTTCAGAGGGTTCTGTCCATCATAGCAGTGGGAACAGGTAGTGAAAGCTTTGCCCATCATGGGAGACAGAAACCAGAAAGCAGATCAGAACTGAGGGCTTATAACCTTCAAGATCAGCCCTTAGAGATCCATTTTCTCCTTCTGGATTCCCAACTCCAATGCATATGTATATGTACATGTATATGATGTGTGTGTGAGTGTGTGTGTGTGTGTGTGTGTGTGTGTGTGTGTGTGTGTATGTGTTATGTATGTATAAAGGGCCACAACTTGAGAGAGACAGAGAAGGAGAGAGAGAGGGGGAGAGAGAGAGAGAGAGAGAGAGAGAGAGAGAGAGAGAGAGAGAGAGCAGGGTGGGTTACATCATTAGAAGGAGGAAAGGGGAATGCTTTGGAAGGCAAGCATAAGTAGTGAGTGCCTGGAATCCTAGCACTTTGGAAATTCAGGCCAGAAGATTGTGAGTTCAAGGCCAAGCTGGGAAATAGAGTGAGACTCTGTCTCAAAGGAGGGGGCTCTTGTGAGTGTCTTCACTTTCTTTGCTTTCCTCTACACTGGGAACAATGACAACCCCCCAAGGGGTACAGTGTTCCACATGACAAGCTGTGAGCAGAGACAGGATCCTTACTATATACAGAATTTGCTCACACCTAGATTCTAAAACTGTAAGAAAATTATTTATGATACTCATAAATCAGCCTCAAGTAACACTTGTAGCAACCCAAAGAGACTAAGATGAGATTTGCTGAAGTTTTTAAACCAAGTCTGTTCCCAGGGGATTCAGGTGTTAAGATGTAACTTTTAGAATCGAAACCAAACATCCTCTGACCACCTCCTGATATCTGCTAATTGAACTTGGTTGCAAAGGTTTAGCCTGATCTGAGTGTTCCCATCTGACACGAGTGCTTCCACCTGACCTCAGTGCTCCCACCTGACCTGAATGCTCTTATCTGATGAATGCTCCCACCTAACATGAATGTTCCCACTTGACCTGAGTGCTCCCACATGACATGAGTGCTCCCATTTGGCCTTAGCATTCTCACCTGACCTGAATGCTCCCACATGACCTGGGTGCCCCCACCTGACCTGAGCACTCTCACCTGTCCTGGGTGCTCCCACCTGACCTGAGCACTCTCACCTGACCTGGGTGCTCCCACCTGACCTGACCTGAGAGCTTTTCTCTGTGCCGATGAGCCACACACTGAGCCGATGAGTATACACCTAGATGGATGGGAATGAGTTATCCTTCTCTGCCATTTTGACAGTCTGTTTTGCAAAGACATTTATGAAGACATAAATTTTCAGAATTGGACACATATAAAGCATGCCAGCAGACAAATCTTTACTAACATGTTTGGAATTGTCCTTTAGAGATTTCTATTCAAAGAAATGATAATGAGGAATTAGAAAATTGCTGCATTAACAATAAATATCTAACTCAATTCCTCTCCAGCACAACGTGCATACAAAGTATGGAATAAGAAATGCAAACTTCAGTTTAAACAGGGCTGTTTTTTAAAAATTGGCCATCTTTGATGACAAGCCTAATTCTGAGCATTTCATAAATGTATAAAATTAGGGATACTGCCAAGAGGACTCACTTATTTTCTCTCTTTAGGCAGGAGTATGTGGATCCTGGCGTTTCCCAAAGTTCATAATGGGTTTTAATTTCATAAATAAACAAATAAACAAAAACAAATAAAAGCATAAGTTACATAAGCTTGAGAAACACTGGCTTTAAACAAAAATTCTTCAATGCTACACATCTCAGAACCTTTACTATGCCAGTGTCTGCTGTGAACTTTAATGGGATTTCCCTGTGGTGTTTATATCAAACCATGAACTTGTTGTGTTTCTAAGAATGCTGATAAAAAATAAACGTGAACATCCCCCTTTGGTGACACTGCTTCTGTCCTTCTGTGGTTTTGCTTTATCTTGCTGTGGTCTCCAGCCTAAATGCCACCACTGGGCACTATTGGATCATCTGTCAAATGTTCCTGAGCATATGTGGCATGAGTATGTAACATTTTTACACACTGTCTCCGTGAATCTAATCTCACAAAACTGCAAAAACGCTCAAAGCTTTTGTTTGCATGTCCATTTTTTTCTTCTCTGTTGTTCTTTTATTTAATTTTGCAATGGCATCAGTGCCCAGCAGGTTGGAGACCAAAGATCTGCCCCTTTCCACCAGCACAAACAAGGACTCTTCCAGGTCAAATCTTGTGAGGGAGTCTGTAGCTGTGAGATGCCTCTGCGTCAGAGGGTTAAAGGAAATGAGCGCAAGTTGCTGAAATCAGTTGCTGTCACATGATACGTGACACCCTCTCAAGGCTCCCAGGAACCTCCCATTGGACCCTTCAGCTCTTCAATTATAAAGCCTGTTGTTGCCTTACTCTGTGAACTCTGTCTCCTAAGCTTGTCCAAACCTTCAAAAATGTGTGAAACTCTAAATCTAAACCCAGTAAGTGGACCACACCAATTCTGCCAGCCACTGATCTACAGTTAGACTCATGCCATTTCTCTGGAGCATACAAAGCCCACGCTAGGCCATGAAGCAAGGAGACTTTCTCTGACTGGATCACCTAAAAACTAAAAAATTTCAGAGCCCAACCTTCCAGAAAGATCCACAATCATGTATTAACTGCTGCCAATGGATAATCTTCACAGGTATGAACCAGAAGGACTACGAAGCACTACTCAACCAAACAACAGATGCCACTCATTAGAGTAGAGATTGGTGATGCTGAGATTCAGCCACAACTCCCTGTATTGCCAAGAATCCACCACTTGGGATGCTAGATTGGTAGGATGGTGACATCACAGTATACCCTTTATGTCTCTTCTCCCCTTCCCACTGCAGTCTTTTATCTGCCAAAATGTTTTCTGCTTTATATGTGGCCCCTGTAGCTCTTATTTTCATAATTTCAGAGATATGAAAAAAACTCACAAAATGTTAAAGAAATGAAACAAAACACGAACCTGTAGGAGACTGTTGGTATATTCCCATATTTATGTTCTGGCCACATATATTTTGATGGGTTCTACTTACCAATACTGGAGATAGTACATATGTTTATTACTCTTTTCTTTCCAAAATGCCCTTGAAATAACACTATAAAAGGTGAATTTATATAGGCTTTCAAAATACAATAAGCTTAACCCAAATCAAAGGCAGGTAAATCAATCAAACCCGTGAAGAAATATAATGGGGACATCAGAGAAAATGGTAGCACAGTGAGGACTCTGTATGAAAATAACCTCAAATTCTTACTGATTGGGCAGTGTGCTGGCTGGTTTTGTGTGTCAACTTGACACAAGCTGGAGTTACCACAGAGAAAGGAGCCTCCCTTGAGGAAATGCCTCCATGAGACCCAACTATAAGACATTTTCTCAATTAGTGATTAAGTGGGGAGGGCCCATTGTGGGTGGTACCATCCCTGGGCTGGTAGTCCTGGGTTTTATAAGAAAGCAAGCTGAGCAAGCCAGGGGAAGCAAGCCAGTAAGCAGTACCCTCCATGGCCTCTGCATCAGCTTCTGTCTCCAGGTTTCTGCCCTGTGTGAGTTCCAGTCCTGACAACCTTTGGTGATGAACAGCAATGTGGAATTGTAAGCTGAATAAATCTTTACCTCCCCAACTTGCTTCTTGGTCATGATGCTTTTTGCAGGAATACAAAGCATGACTAAGACAGGCAGGCAAAATTAATATTGTGATGGTTAAGCTTATCAATTTTATTGGTTTCAGAATCACTGAGATGTAGGCTTACGTTTCTTAAAACCTTGTTTAATAAGTGGACTTAAATGCTTTAACCTCCCTTCTAGCCCACCACCCATCAGAGGGAGTGGAAAGGAAAGGTTGATAGAACAAAGGAGGATGTGAACCTGTTTAGAAATAGTTCTTTGGGGTGGTGATCCCAATCTTTATTGTCAGAATAGCAGCTGTTCAGTTCACACGAATCAGCAGCTGTCGCTTGATCCATTTGCAAACATTGTTCAAAAATCAGCAACAGCACTTTGATCCAGAAGAAACCTCAAGGCTCTGCCGATTAGCCAGGGCTCATTGAATCCGCAAGAAGCCTCCAGAACACAATCAGAAGTTTTTTGGTGCATTTCTCTCTATGAAGTCATGACAAACAAAGACCAGCAAAGAGTAACAAGGTGAACTAGAACTACACAGTGGTGTCCACTATCTGTTGGGTTATATTTATACCCTTTCCAAACAAACATCACAGGTTCTCTCAAGAGTCTGTGTAGCAAAACATTACACACCTTTTATCCATTCAGCTACCAGAAAAATACCACATCTCTATTCTCAGCAAAACATCCCCCCATGTACCTGCTTCAAGACAAATATCCTCTCATAAGACAATTTCCAAAAAAAATATGACGACACAAGTGAGTGTAAAAAAAAAAACAAACACAAAATGTCCACTTCACTGAGAAACTGACCTTTGAACAAGTTTGTGAGGGGGTTCTTCATTTGACTAACTGAGGACCCCTAACTAAGGGACAGCTCCATCCCAGAGGCTGGGACCAGGACTAAGAATGGAAAAAGGAGTTAAGCACTTTCATCTCCTATTCCATGACAGCAGGTGCACAGTGATCAGCTGCCTCAGGTTCCTGACTCCGGGACTTCCCTTCCTTAATGGGCTCTGGAGCTTTGAGACACTTTTATCAATCACAGCAACAGAAAGGGGAACTAATACAGATAATAAGAGAAAAAAACTATCAGGAAAGATCAGCTCCCTGGCTACCTAGGAATCTGCCTGAGATTAAACTGAGTGAGCCTTTAGCCTGCCAGAAGGAAGACAGATCTACAGTTGATGCTGAGCTTCTCCAAGTCCTCCAACAACGCCAAGGGTGGGTTTCAATTACAGTCATTTCAAAGGTTGGGCATGAATTTCTAGAGCAAGGACTCACAAGGGACCACAAGATGCGAAGCTCCAGGGGAGAGTAAAGGGTAATGGTTTGAAAAGTCACCACGAGTCAGGTGACTTCCCAGGGGTGAGGGAGTAGAGAGAGGACCCTTCACCTAACTGATGACCTTGCTGTGCTCAGGGCACCACCTCACACATTTGTGTGTGGTAATGGTGTCCTTTCTGCAAGACAGTCACCTCACATGTGAGCAATACTTCACTGCCATCCTGTTTTACTGTGAAGACCCATGTCAGACTAGAAACAAACTTCTGACGAAAGCATCGTCAGTGGCTCAGCTTTGACAGAATATGCATGATTTCAACCCCTTCCATCTTTGTTTTCTCACACCCAAAATAGAAATCTTAATTCTTTTATTGGTTTTTATAAAGTTTCAGTGCGTTAATATGTGTGAAATCCCATGTAGCACAGGAAATGTGTTAAATTTCTATATTGTTGATTTTTGTCTATTTGTTTGGGGTCTAGGTATTGAACCCTTGTATGTGAAGATTTCACCATTGGGTCAAGTTCCCATCTCTATTACAGTTGTTTTAAGACAAGAGTCAGCAAACTTCACAATACTAGATGGTAAACTTTTTTGTTAGGTTAAATATGATTTCTTTAAAACTGAGAGCAAACCACACTTAGCTCATAGCCCCACCCCCAAATATCCACTCACCCAAAACAGGTTTAGGCCAGCTTTAACCCACTAGCTGTAATTTTCCAAGCTGTAAGGGAAGAAACATTCGTTCCTTCTCTATTTAAAAACTGGCATCTACCACACTGAAATCTAAATTACATATAAAAATAAAACAGTAAAACAAAAGTATTCTCCCAAGACTTGTAGACTGTGGGTAGAAAAGACATTGCCAGCCTCCTCCTTCTCTCAGCTGAGCCTAGTCCAAGAAGTCGTCCCTGGAAACATTATACCTGTGGGAATGATATTTATCCCCCGTGGATGAGTTATGTTGACAACATTACAATCCAATGTTGTCAGAAGCCTGCTTCATTCTATAAATAAATTTATAGGTATCAATTTCTCAGGCTATTTCTGTGTAAACATCTTCCTTCTCAGACAGAATGGAGAGGATGCATATGCCGATATTATTGAACAGAATGAACATAGAGTTGAAAACTGTCAAGTCAGCAAAACCTTGGGAAAGAGAAGCTGGAAGAAGCAAGAACTGAGTCCTTGGACACAGCAGGGTCTGAATGAGTAACCAGGCCAAGGCCTCAGAAACCCAGAGTAAAGGGAACAGGCTTTTGTGGAAGCAATACCTGCAGAATCTGTATGCCCTACCCTGAGAGGCCAGAGTCTTCCTGAATAAGTCCTCGCTAATCAGGCTCTTAACATGGAAGGTTGAAGCTTCATGGGGTCCATGGTATACTGGTGACCTGAAGCATTTAAATTCTTTAGTATCTCTTTGGTAAAGAAGCTCAAATAAAACATGAAATTATCAGAACAAAATTCTAATCAGAATCAAAATCAACTAGACACAGTTTGAGACAAAACCATATTCTGAATGTAAAGATCATTTGGAGCTCAATTTGTCCCTTTCTTCAAGCACCCACCAGTTCTCTACCTCGTAGCTGCCTAGTATCCTACCTCTTTGCTAGTAGCTACCTAGTATTCTACTTCTTTGCTAGTAGCTACCTAGTATCCTACCTCTTTACTAGTAGCTACCTAGTATTCTACCTCTTTGCTAGTAGCTACCTAGTATCCTACCTCTTTGCTAGTATCCTACCTCTTTGCTAGTAGCTACTTAGTATCCTACCTCTTTACTAGTAGCTACCAAGTATTCTACCTCTTTGCTAGTAGCTACCTAGTATTCTACCTCTTTACTAGTAGCTACCTAGTATCCTACCTCTTTGCTAATGAGTTAGAACATGTGGTATTCAGTGTAATTAGAAGTCTTGGGAATTTTAGTCTAAATCCAACCTTTCACTTCCCACTTTTCTGATTGTTTGTCAGCATTTGTAGTTTATTTCTGATAGGATACACAATAAATCGTGATGGGAGTATATAAACACTTATTGGCTTAGTATTGCTACATTGTACAGTTTTTCAATTAGAGAGTTAGATGATGCATTCAAATAGACCACAATGTTTTATAATCCACAAAGTTCAGGTAGAACAATGTCTACAGTCTACAATGCTCTGTTCTACCAGGCATGGTTCAAATTAGATAATAAAACACTGGATTGTGGTCAATTGCCTGTGCAATGTTACATTTAAATTGTATTTAAATATTCTATTATCACTTTTACATTACACACTTTTTGCCCATCCCTTTCTCATTTTTCCATGAGACAGACAGTTCATCAGGTATAGCAACAGTCTCACTCAAAATGTGTATGACAAATATTGGAAGCAGCTGCTGTGCAGAACAGTTTTTCTCTTTCAAAGATCTCTCTTCACCACCCAAGGTTCCTCACATGACTGTCTGCTGACTGTGGGCATGGACAAGGCCCCTCTGTCCTTAGAACCCAGACTGAGATACTTCCTAATATACCTCCTTGGGGAACATTCTATCTCTTGTCTTTACACAGGGGCACTAATGCCCTCTATTCAAATGTTCTCACGTGGAACAGCCAAACCAAAGACAAAAGCCCTTGCCCAAAGCTGGCCAAGAAGTTGCTGAAGTTGTTATCTGCTGGTGTCAGGAACAGAGTCAGTATAGGGTGAGGTTCAAAAAGAAAAATTTATATCTCAGAGATACCCATGTTAACAAACTATAACAAACCACTTTCTTTGGATCTGGTATCTCTTCGTTGAGAGATTTAATTACTTTAAACCAAGAAATTGTTTTTTTTCCTACTCAGCATGTAACTAACTTTAAGTTTAGGTACCTTTCTGTCTTTGCCATCTGCCGGTTCTACACAACAGAAAAACATTCAGCTCAGGTGAAGTAGACAGCTAGCCACTGACACAAAATAATGCCTGCAAAGAAAATCCCAGACCCAAATGGTGCTGGCTTTCCATAATGATGCTGGAAACACTGTCACTGGAAAAGCAACGTTTTAGGAAGAAACATGGCTGCAATGTATATGAAAATACCCAAGGGCTAAAAAAGCATGGCTATGATGTATATGAAAATACCCAAGGATTTAGCTAGTCCTTCAAGGAGAATTTTTGCAGACAAGCACAAGCCATATAGTAAAAGGCAGTCAATAAGCAAGCATGGGTCCTTTGTAGTGACTCTACCGGATAATTTTCTGTCACTTAACACAAACTAGTCATCTGGACAGAGGAAACTTCAACTGAGAAAATTACCCCATCTCCATCAGTTGGCATGTAGGAAGTCTGTCAGGCATGTCTTGACTAATTCTTGATGTGAAAGGTCCCAGCACACTATGTGGGCAGTCTCACCCCTGGGAACATGGTCCTGGGGTAAATAGGAAAGCAAACTGAGTGACGAGATATGTGACTCTGCAGTTTAAGAGCACTCTTCCAGAGGACATGGGTTCTATTTTCCACAGCCACAGGACAGAGCACAACCATCATCTGTAACTATAGTTCCCGAGTATTCAATACCCTTTTCTGGCCTTCCCAGGCACCAGGCACATATATGGCATAAGACATACACACAGGTGAAACATTCCCACATATTTTTTTAAGAAAAAGGAGGAGTAGGAGGAAAAGAGGAGAAGGAGAAAGGGAGGAGGAGAGGAGGAGGAGGAGGAAGGGGAGGAGGAGGAAGGGGAGGAGGAGGAGGAGGAAGGCTGAGCAAACCATGAGGAACAAGCCTGTATGAAGCATCTTCTCTCACCTCTGCTTTAGTTTCTGCCTCCAGGTTCCTCCCTGACTTCACTTCATGATGGATTGATTGCAAGCTATAAGATGCAATAAATGCTTTTCTTCTTGAGTTGTTTTTTGGCAGTTGTCTTAGTTTCTGTTTTATTGTGAAGAGACACCACGACCACAGAGACTCTTTAAAAGAAAGCATTTAATTGAGGGCCTGCTTACATGTACAGAAAGTTAGCCTGTCACAATCATGGTACGAAGCAGTAGCTGAGGTCTTTACATCCTGGTCCACAGGCAACAAGCAGAGAGAGAGAGAGAGAGAGAGAGAGAGAGAGAGAGAGAGAGACTAAGACTGGTGTGAGCTTTTGAAATCTCAAAGACCACCCCCAGTGACACACCTCCTCCAACAAGGTCATACCTCCTAATCCTTCCCCAAACAGTTCAACTGGGACTAAACATGGAAATATATGAGCCTATGGGAGCCATTCTCATTCAAACTACCAATTGTGTTTATCACGGGATTAGAAAATGATCTAGGCTAGTGGATTGCAATTTGTTCTTAAAGACAAATGTGTGAAATCCATTTCTATAATGATTAATTATAATTCCAACTGTGATGAATGGAAACTGGAGGGAGCTGTGGAAGTGTGTGCTGACTATCCTGAGGTAGCAGATTTTGAGTGACATTTAGAAGGTAGCACAAGGTTCCGGCACAGGCAAAGCAACACATCTGACAGCTTCGAAATGGAGAAGATACGGCACAGAACTGTTAAGATGTCATTGAGCATGTATTAGGTTGAGCCCTGCAGAGGCAGCAGAGAATTCCAAGCATTTAGATCACGGGAAGTGAAAACTGGGTGCCACTGAAGAATTCTGGCTTCTCTGAGGAGGATGTCATAGACTGAGTATGTACAATGCTTGACCATTATCTGCATTTAATGCTCCAGTCTCTCAGATTCTTTCAAACTGTTGATATAAGAATGTGATCCCTGATGTTCTCAGAGGAAGATTCCTTGTGTATCCACAACCTCTCAGAAGCTAAAGCCTCCTCCAACCATCTTTTTTCCTCCTGCCTTTCTCCTAGAAGTTTGTCTTAATTACTTCTCTGTCCCTACTGAAAAACATCCTGACAAAAGCAGTCAGGGAAGTACTGGGCTCACAGCTTGAAGTTCTAGTCCATCATTTCAGGGAAGGTATAACAGTGAGAGCCTAGGCCACTGGACATATCACCAGAAGCAGACAAAGGCTTAACTCAGCTCATTTCCTGCTTTTTAAATAGTCGAAGATACTACTCAGGTAATCTAGCCACGCACAGTGCATGAGGATATCCATCTCAATTAACCTAATGATACCCACAACATTCAGAGCCTGATGCCCAGGTTATTCCTGATCTCACCCAATCTTCACCTGGCATGCCAGATCCACCACAGACCTCCTGTAAGAACCATCTGGAGTTTTATAACCTCACCATGCATGCCTACAACACAGACTGGAGTCTTGCCTTCAACCCATGTGAGAGTTGAGACTTTGCCATCAGCCTGAAGTTTCATCCAGTGGTGTATTCTTCCGGTTGATGGCGCCCTCTTCCGGTGAGCTATGCTCTGTATACAAGAATCAAGAACTGTTGCTTCCCATCAGGATTTCCCACATCTCCACTGTCACCTCTCAAGAATCTTCCCCCTAAAAATCTAGCATGCCTACAATGACTTCGCCACACTGAAGCAAGCAAATCTACGGATCAGTGATTCTCTATTTTACATCTTTCAGTGGCCCCATGTTTCTTACAAAACATACATCGTTCAAGGCACTTGGCAGCCAGGCTTCGCTTACTCAGTTCCCACCATGCCCGGCACCTTTAAGAACTGGATTGGGAGTCAAGCCCAGCTGGAGTGCTAACTTGAGTCTCCACTTGCTTGTTGCTTCTGAAAAAGAAACCAGCACCCATAAAAGTCAATTAAAAAAAATACCCAACTAGTCCCCCAAAAACGTTCTCATTTAATGTTTTGACAAAACAAGCCTACAATGACTGTTGAAAGCTGACATTAAGCTGGATTTTAAATCCAAATAACATGTGGCACAGTGGTGTTTATCAGTGGCCAGTAATTTGCTTCATTATCAATCGTGCATTTTTAATGTACCTGCCAAAAAGTTCTCTAGTTGAAATTGCACGCACGCTGAAGAATGAGAAGAAAACTGGGAACATTTTGTTGAATAGCTCCACAGTCGCCCCTGCTTTGACCCAGCTGAGGCGAATTACTAACTGAATGTGTTTTGCATATAATTTTTCTTAATAGAAAAGTCAATTTCCCCCTGGCCCGCAGAAATAAATATTGAGCAAGTCATTTTTTTAAAATATCCATTCCAAGGGGTGACAGAATATTAGCATGCCTCCAGGGCCTTCATCTCCAGTGCACTTGTACCAGGCCCCACTTTTATAGGCTCTTTCTTCTATAAGTCAGCTGTACCTCTCTCTTCCCTCTTATCTTAAATAACACTCATTTAAAGAGACTCCCCACGGCTCTATCTAAGGCTCTCCCTCTTGCTCCTGAGTTTTTTCTTCCTCTCTCTCTCCACCACCCCCAACTCTTTCTGTGCACCTATTTTTACTCATCTTTAATTCCCACAGCAGGTGACTCGGCCTTTTTTTTTTTTTTTTTTTTTTTTTTTTTTTTTTTTGTTAAGCTGTATATCTAGGCATCCACAGTGCTTAGAATACAGAAGGTCCCCAACAAGCATTAGATAAATGAATGAATAAGCTACAAAAAAAGAGTATTAGACTTCTGTCTCCTTCTGGAACTTTCCCCCACTGCTAGTGGCCATGGCATCCAGTTATCATATTGTGCTTGAATCTTTGACTATAAGCTGAATTAATGGCAAACACACCTGCTGCCCCACACTCAGGCACAAGGCTGTGTTCAACACTAAGGCTTTAGATAGATAGCACACGCTCATGGTCTCCTAATGATGCTATGGCCAAACCTCCCACATTTCCCCCTAACTCACAGAGAGCCATGCAGACACTAGAAAACAGTTTAATTAATGAGGTTCAGTCTCCTTACTCAGAAGGAGCCACAGATGATATGGCAGTAGCCGTCATAGATAAACAAAGAGGACTGGGTTTGGGGCAGGCTGGTAGGAACTGTTGTTGTCCACAAACACTGTTTAAAACATAGAGATCTCACATGAAAGTAGGTGCAGATATAATAACCCATTCCATAAATAAGAGATCCCAGGGCAGAGATGTTGAGTAAATTGTACAAGTAGCCCCCTTGGCTAACAGGAGCAGAGTCAGAGATGAGTCTGACATTAGAACACAGGAGGCCTTGATTCCGCCTGTGTCCTTTTCCCCAGCAATCAAACTTAAAAGTGCAAGGTCATTTTGGGAAAAAAAAGTTATTAGAAAACAGGTAATCTTTTTATCTGTGATATTTTAGTCGTTTTATTGGGTTCTTGTCTACCATCTGCTGTACAATCTACTTTTGTGTGAATAAAATTTCTTTAAGCGAAAGTTTGTCTCATCCTACTTGTGTCTGAAATTAATTAAGATTTACTAGAAAGGACTCAAAGAAATGGCCAAGAAAATGACTTCGAATGCATTCTATGGAATATTTAAAACATCATTTTGGGAAGAAATCCACAAAAATGTAAATTATTGCCATTCATAATAGCTTTATTTCAAAATTTCTGATGCAGTAGTTATATGTAAATAAATCAAGAATTGAGGACATTTCCCTGGGGAAAGAGGTTACCTTGTTAGTTAAAGATAAAATGAATAGAACATATGATAAATTATCAGAAAAAAGAGTTAAATGTTTGTAAGGAAAGAAAGACGGAAGAGACTCCTTCCAACACACCATGGGCAATGTGGGCTCTGTACCCACTTTTGGAAATCTTGGAGAACACAGGGGTGGAGCTCTGACTGCCAAGCCTGGCATGAGTTTCATCCTGGGAACTCACATGGTGGAAGGAGAGGGCAGATGGTGATACACATGACACACATAACACACAATCAATAAATATTTTTTAGAGTGCTTGCAAATTAGGAAAAAACATTTCTTAAACACCATATAGAACTTTGAAACAAAAGATAGATATGTGTGAACATATTAGATTTTCAACAGTTACTATGGGTCATGAGAAGTTGAAAAAATTTTTTTGCTCTGGTACCCAAGAGTATAAAAGTGAAAGTTAAATGGTTCCGGAGAAGGATCCGTGTGTACTTGTGGGGTCAGACTCAGCCAGCAGGACTTGCTCTTTGCTTGCAAGTGCCGGATTCAGTGAGCTTCACTAGAGCAAAGCTATACCAGGCAAAGCTGTTGGAGCAAAGTGAATGCAGCTATTAAACGGAGGCCTCACCAGACAGATTAACTGCACAGTCTGTGGAGAACTGGAAAAAGTTGGTGATGTGGAGCGGAAGGAGGCTGTGGTCTCAGCTGACATGTCGGCACAGCTCAGAGAAAAGACAAGTCTCATGCTGGCATCTGCCCAAGGGACTGTTGATCTTGTACCATAATGCTTCCTGGCAGGCCAAACCTTCAGGAAACTAATTGCACCGTGTGCTGGGAAGTAATGCAGGTGAGGGTCATCCTGGTCCATGCAGAAATCCCGTTGAGTCCTGGTCTGAACACAATTTAATTTGGAAGGTTCGAGGGTGAGATGAGAAGATTGGGCAACATTTAACTGTGTTGGAGGAACCCTGTCTCCTCTTGAGCAGGTTAGCACACACAGTTCTGACACTCAGAAATCTGAGCTCACAGACACAAAAGCCACATTCAGCGTTTTCAATGAATAAATAAACAGAAACACATACATTGAAATTTTCCTTAAAAAAGATTCTGGACTCTTACAAAAATCTTAAAACAGACTGTCTCAAACATAGACTCTTAACTTGCTCAGAAACCCCCAATCATTGCCAATAAATGCATTTTTCCTGGTAGAAAAAAATGATTTCTCCAAAACTGAAGGACTTAAAGGTAGGCATTGTCAGGATAAGGTTGTGACCTGCTTGGTCCCACCAATCCTGGGACCAAGCAGAGAAGTTCTGAAGATAAGCCTCATCCTTCCAAACTTAAGGACCATCATCTGAAAGTTAGAGTGTCCTAATCACAGCTGATGCTTCGGGCCTTAAAACAAACAAACAAACAAACAAACAAACAAACAAAAAAGTACCCAATAAAAGAGTTGCCCTTCATCACCTTCTAGAGCCTTCCTCATTCACTCAGCTCTATCACCTCAGCAGCAAAAGCTGGAATTTTCTCTAGGCTTTCTACTTCAGTCCCTAGAGATTCTTCAGAAAATAAGAGCTGTTAGGTCACTTGTGTGCTGTTTGCTATTGAATTTACTCAAGTTAAACTTGGCATACTACTCATGGATCTCCATGCATTTTATATATATATATATATATAAATATAAATATATATATAATATATAATATATGTATACATTATATATGTGTGTGTATTATATATGTATATGATGTATATGATGTGTATGTATATGTATACACATGTGTATACATATACGTATATGTATATTGTTTTGTGGTTTATCATGACAGGGTTTCTCTGTGTAGCCACAGTTGTCCTGAAACTCACTCTGTAGACCAGATTGGGCTCAAACTCAGAGATCCAGCTGCCTCTGCCTTCCAAATGATGGAAATAAAGGTGTGTGCCACTATGCCCAACTTCAACTACAACATATATATGTATATGATGTATATGTATATGATGTATATGTATATAGTTAGTTAGTTAGTTCCTTCTGTTGCCAATAAGTCCCACATTCATGAATTCAACTAAACAAAGATATACATTTTAGGGATTATCTCTACTAAGTAAACACATATTTTCTTGTCATCATTCTCTAAACAATACAGTCTAATAACTATTCACGTTGTGCTGACATTGTATTCAGGATTATAAATAAACCAGAGATGACTGACAGCTCACAGAGCTTGTGTATGGGTTTGATGCAGATACTGTCTTGCTCTTCATGGGGAAAGGGATCTGGGGCTTTGCAAACAACCCCACTGTCTACAAATTCTTGCACTTTCACTATCATAGTGATGAGAGGAAGGTACAAACTATTACTATCTTCAAAACATTTATGGGCAAAATTGTTAAGCTCTGGCTAGCTTAAAAATAACATTGTAGGTAGATCATAGAACAGGCATCAACTTTAAAGTACTGGGAATTCCTTGCCTATGAATATTATGTTGGTCTTTCCCTGAAAACAGAAACAGGGGCTATGACAGGCATGATTATGGTTAAACAAAGCAAAAATTTTAATAAACTAGTATTTAAAATATACAACAGTTAGACAACTGGTGTTAGTATGATCTGGCTAGATCCATGTCTGGCTTTCCAGTTCTGTTGAATTTCATCACCTGGAATGAATAATTGCTGACATCAGCTCTTGTGAATGCAGCTTTCAGTATAATTTAATTCTCACAACAACCACAAGATGAGAATTAAAATCCTTACTTCACAGAAGAGTGGCATGGGTTCAGAGTCATGGAATAAGCTCCTAGGAGGCAGGGCAGCATCCGGGTACAGGTGGGATCCTCCCCAGGCTTGGACTCTGTCACCAAGGCTTTTTATGGACCTATCTCTTAGCACCAGACTCCAATGCTTGAACTGTCTCCACCAAATCAGGAGCATGAGACTCCCCATGATAGAACATTTGGGAAAAGCCTGCAGCAGGGAAGAACACTCAGACCACTGAGACACATCGATGCTAGTGCATCTGACAAACAGTGATGAATCAGCCTCCTTTTGCATAGCTCGTTTTAAATGTAATGAGCTGGTGATTCATGTCCGTTGTAAAATCACTCTTTGCCCACCATTTTTTCAGCAATATGTTGTGGTAGAAAGTCTCTATGGGTTGAGGCACATGTATCTGCAGAAACGTCATTACGGCTGCATAAATAGCACTCTGTTATTTTAAATGGATTATTTTCTCCATCTGTTCAGATCTGTGCTATTTATTACATGGAAGTAGGCAATATTATTTGCCCTAATTTCCAGCCTTATAGTGTTTGATGTAGCCTGCTCTTGGGCCTGTATTAAGTAATCTGGATCTGTTTTTTTTTTTTTTTTTAATTTTTTATTGGATACTTTATTCACATTTCAGATGTTATCCTCTTACCCCATTCCCTCCCTGCCCTGCCCAGGAACCCCTTATTCCATCCCCCCTCCTCCTGCTTCTATGAGGATGTGCCCCCACCAACCCCCCCACTTCCATCTCCCCACCCTTGAATTCCCCCACACTCGGTGTCCAGCCTTCATGGAATCAAGAATCTCCTCTCTCATCTATGCCTGGCAAGGCCATCCTCCCCTACATATACAGCTGGAGCCATGGGTCCCTCCCTATGTGCTCCCAGGCTGGTGGTTTAGACTCTGGGAGCTCTGGTGGGTTGGTATTGTTGCTCTCCTCATGGGGCTGCAAACCCTTTCAGCTCCTTCAGCTCCTTCTAACTCCTCCATTGGGAACCCCATGATCAGTTCAATGGTTAGCTGTGAGCATCTGCCTCTGAATATGTCAGACTCTTGCAGACCTCTAAGGAGACAGCTATATTAGGCTCCTGTCAGCATGCACTTCCTGGCATCTACATTGGTGTCTACCTTTGGTGACTGCACATGGGATGAATACCCAGGTGGAATGGTCTCCAGATGGCCACTCCTTCAGTTTCTGTTCCACACTTTGTCTCCATATTTGCTTCCTTGAGTCTTTTGTTACTCCTTCTAAGAAGGACCGAAGCACCCACACTTGGTCTTCCTTCTTCATGAGCTTCATATGGTCTGTGAGTTGCATCTTGGGTATTTCAAGCTTCTGGGCTAATATCCAATTATCAGTGAGTGAATACCATGTGCGTTCTTTTGTGATTGGGCTACCTCATTCAGGATGATATTTTCTGTTTATATTTCTTATTATTTCTTAAT
This sequence comes from Arvicanthis niloticus, assembly GCF_011762505.2. Lineage (NCBI taxonomy): Eukaryota > Metazoa > Chordata > Mammalia > Rodentia > Muridae > Arvicanthis > Arvicanthis niloticus. The sequence goes on from NC_047661.1 coordinate 132,849,756, forward strand.
AAGTTTTACTTGACTTTGACACACACACACATGTATGCACACGCATGCACTATAAACCAGGCTGCTGGGCAAATTCCCCATGGAGTAGCAGTGACTTGTACCATGGTCTCTCTCTGCAGCACACACTGTCACCACAGTAAATACCTGATGACAGCAAATGCCAGAGAAGGAATTGTCTTCCTGAAGATGACAGCACACAAACTCTGGATGCATAAGCAGAGCTTCCATTATTGTTAATGGGTGCCATACATGCACAGCACCCATTACCACTAATGGGAGCTAAGTGCATACACAAGGAGAGAGGATGGTGAAAACCACCCAAGAGACAAGCAAAACTCTGTTGCCTGCTAGAGAATGTTTAAATTAAAAGCAGAACAGAACTGAACTTGGAACCACAGGGGAACTGTTTAAACTTGAGTGGAGCTGGGATCATCTCCTCTCCTCTCTCTGCTCTGTGTCTCAATTTCTTCAGCCTTGGCGCTTGATGAGAACCAGCGACCTTGTGGTCTCCTCAAGAAATGACCTGGAAATGGATTTCACACTTCCGTTGGCTCAAATGATGGGCTTGAGGAAGCATTGTCTGGGAAAAGAAACGGTTCCTGGGTGGTTGCATCACAACATAAACAAAACACATGGCACATGGTGTGCTAATGACACTTAATGGACCGGATGGAATGGTAAGGCAATATTATCACAGCAATTTGGTCTATCACTCCTCAGCCCTGGAAAACATCTGTTCTCTCAATGTTATTGCAGAGGGCGGTGAAGGAAAAACAGGAACACAGTTCCTATCTACCTGAGGGCCAGGTTCAGGCTTTGTAGACACAGAAGGTGCCTTCAGTGCCTCAGAGCCATATCTTACTTAGTCCAGGCTCTTTTCAAAGAAGTAAGCTTATCTCTGAGAAACAATTGTTCATCCAGGGCCTTAGGGTGCACAATCTTGGACTCAGAATCCAGACACTTTCCCCAGCTCTGAGTCCAGTGGTTTAGTGCTCAGAAGGACTCCCGAGGTGAGGATCCCAGCAATGCCCTGGGGACCAAATGCACAGATGGGGAGATGAGATACTAGCTCCAGGGGAGATGATTCCAGAACTCTGGAGAGATGGGACTGCATGGTATTCAAGCTCTTGCCTGCTCCAGTTATTTCCAAAAATAGTTTCAAACACAAATCTCAACATGTGCTTATTTTAAAGAGATAGGAAGTGTGAAAATAGAAGGTGCCTTATGCTTCATATATGCTAATTTATTGCTTACAATAATGTGACCCTACCCCCACATTCTTCTGTAAGTTCGAGACCCACTGAGTCAAAACATGCCATGGGGGAATTGATGAGGGCCCTGCTCTTAGCTGGCAAGTGCTAACCTAGTAAAAACACCCCAAGCAGAAAATCTTGAAGGAGGATAAAAAAAAAAGAGAGAGAATAAATGTGAAAGAGGGATGAAGAACATGGTGTGGATAGTAAGACAGACAGAGGGAGAGGGGATGGGGAAGGGGAGGTAAGCTGGGGAAAGTGGGGTAGAGACCCTAAGACCTGCCATTGGGGAGGCACCATGTAGAGCAGCCATGGATATGAAAAAACAAAGGTTTAGGGTCCTGAGAGAGGTTCTCTATCATCTCAGAAACTGTCTGTGCAGTTCTAATGAACTGAATACTTTTTTTCTCCATTTTCCTGTCTGTCAAAAGGAGAGAAGACTGCACACATCCTTTTTTTCCCTCCTAGATGGCTTAGGTAATGCACAAAATACTTGAAAAAATGTCTAAAGAACTGCAACATAGAAATCCTAATTTTCTGGCAGATTATCAAAGTGTGTGACTGAAGACAAAAATCAAACTGAGGGGATCACCTCTGTCCAGAGGCCACAGTCCTTCCCTTCCTGCTGTGCTGCTGATCGAATCCAGGACCTTGAACATGAAAGCTGAGTGTTCATCCACTGAGCTGCAGCCCCAGCCCTCAGAATACACTTCACTAGCCTCTAAACAGGAGCCTGATTTTTAATGAGTATCTTTAGCCAATGCCATAATGGTGTTATTTGAATAAATTGGATACCATTATCCATTTGGTACCAATTCAAAGACTAGTGATCAGTGACATAACCAAAAATTTCCCAACTTAAAAGCAGGGCAACCTCAGCCTAATTAAAATCCTTTCTGCTTTCTCTACAGACCACTCACTCCAAGCAGCAGAAACAGGTCTACAGGCAGGGAAGCACCTGAAGGCTATGCCTTACACAGGGGCTATTCCTTGTTATGGAAGTGACAAATCCTTACTACCTATAGCTTACTCCCACAGCTACCTATAAAAGTAGCTCTCTACCCAATCCAGTGTTCTTGAGTCCTGAGAAGATGCAGGAGTCTTACTCTATGCCATGTGTCTGTGCTAGAGTTTGTTCTACTTTTGTGCATTAGATAGCATTTTTGTCTATTCATTTTTTCCCTTCGATGAACTGCAATCACTTTAAATGTGTCTCCAGCTGAGCATGGCACAAAACCACAGTTAGAGGCTTGGTTAATAATTAACTTATTCATGAATGTATTTATTTATTTGCCTTTTGGTAGATTTAAAAGCCATGTAGATACAAGCCATTTTACAGAAGTGCAGGCCATAGTATAGTTTATGTATTAACATAGTTGTATAATTGCTTGCATAATTAATTAGTTCCTCTTTGTATAAATAAGTGCCCACTGAGCCAAGTAGAACAGTTGATGCTGTAATAACCATGAAAAACTGTCAAGCTGGTCTAGGACACCTAATTCTCATGTTCCTAATACTATCTTGTAGCTCTTAAAAAAGACAAAGGGAAGGTGGCTCAGTCTGCAGACACACTAGAGGACCATGTCCTCTGAGATAAAATGAGGAGGTAATTGTTTGCTTCTAAGAAATACTGTTTCTAATAGTTCCATTTGATGGTTTGTTTTTCTCTTCTTTGAAGTTGACAGTTTTCTTTCAATGATGTCAGCATTTGCATAAAGTATGCAATCATTTATCTACAGGAATATTAAACCACTTCCTACCGGTAGATGGCATTATACCGTGACTCAGTTAATTCTTAGGAGTTTATTGAACAGGATGAGATTCAGAACTGCTTCTCTGGGCACACATGTTTTGGCAATCTGTTAATGTCATTAATCTGCTTATCTCGGTAGTTTTTTGAAAGATTTAAATGTGATGAAGTATGACATGAATATTATCTGTACATCACAAGTACCATAAAAATTCTATTAATAGTGGTTAAAATAGATGTTATGTGTTTGATGTTTACTACAACTAGGAATGGAGTATCTAGTCTAACTATGCAGTGAAGGTGCTTTCATCCCTATGTAGGGATGAGCAAAGGAGGCTCTGAGAATTAATAACTATTATGCCCAGCCTAAAATATCAATAAAAGGAAGGAATCAGAACTTTAAATCTCAAACTCTTTAGTCCAACATAAAGTAGAAATAGTTTGCTGGCATTGGGATGGATGGTCAGGCGCTTGAGGCCCACGTGTGCTCCTGCACACCTCCTCTTTCCATCTTTCTAATCAATGTCAGTCATCAGTAGCATACTCTGATCCCTGACTTTGGTGCAGGCCACAGGTACAATCTGTGTTGTATTGTCTCTCACCTCTTAAGGTTTGCTTCAGGAATTCCCCCAAGGACACAGAGGATCTATGTAATGTGAATGCTTGTCTGATCTCTGGCTTTCTAAATATTATGGGGGACATGTACAGATGCAAGCAATATCTCGGGTGGCAAGAGGTCAGACATGCTCAAATCCATGGGTAAAAAGTCTTTGGAGTCAAACTGCCTGACATCAGATGAAAAGCAGCCACAATATAGATAAGATTACTTGATGTTATTTTAAAGGACAAAAATTTCCTTTGGGTGTAGATGCCCATTTACAAGTTCAATGTCCCCAGATTATCTGATAAGGTCCTCAGGTGTCAGGAGAAGTGGTGGAATGGCTTGAGGGAGTAATCTGAGAAATAAAACAAAGAACTTCCTAAGATGGGAAAGAAGAACCTTCCACCTGTGAAAACTTTCTTCAAAACCTGCTTCATGTAAAAGTAGCCTTTTATTGTGGAAAAACTTAATGGTCATTAACATTGTCAAAGAGACACAATGCTAGCCATTACTGTTAACTAATTATGAAAAACGGCCAGAAACAAATATGAAAGACCAAAGAATCTAGGGTAGAGTGCAGAGAACAATATTACACTACCCTAAAGACATGGTATGAATGTCAGCACAACTTTCAATAGAGTGATTCCTCAAACACTGGGAAACAGATATACCATATTGTCTTGCAATCTCAATCCCATGTTACAGCCTGAGTGTCAGCCCATGAATGAATGGGTAGAGGAGATAGCGGAAGTATATGTGTGTATACAACTGAAGACCTTTAGAAAAGAAAAAGAAAACCTGTTATTTGTGGCAATGCAGATAATCCCAGAAGGCATTATAATGAGAGAAAACTTGAGCAGAAAGGTACATGGTGCATCTCATACATGCTTATGTGTGAGATCTGAGGATGTCAAACTCAAGACAAGAAAGAAGTATCTACAGGATTGGGACCAGGAGGTAGTGGAGAATGGTGATCTAAAGGCCCAAGCTGTCAGTTTCAGGATGGGTAACTAATGTAGATCTATGACAGTGTGTTCCATAGAGTTAGTAGAAATATGCTATGTGCTTGAATTTTGCTGAGAGTTGATCTTAAATGTTCTTATTACTCACAAATAATCAGGTTGTTGTGTGAGGTGGTGGGACATAAGTCCCCTGATCATCCTTGCACACATATGCATAAAGCAGCACATTGTGTAGTATACACTGAATGTATTTCATTTGTCAAGTTAACATTGACAATGCTAAAAAAGCAGTGGGGAGAATAAGTGGAATATGGAAGCTATCTACATACCATGCAATATCCACTAGCAGGTAAGAAACAAGTCTGATAACAATAAAACAGGAAAACAAAAGGAAAATTTTGATTGTGTTTTTATGTTAAAAGTGTATATACATTTTGGAAATCAGGCTGCAGCACTGGTTATAAAGATGCAAAACCTGTTGCATTCTTAGGCTTTGGATCATCCCTTATAACAGTGTGACAATGAGTCCTGTGACTCTAGATTAAGCAAGTTGTAGGCTAAGTTCTTCAGAAAGTAGATGCTCCGATGAGGTCTGCTGCTATGGGTGGAGGAGTGGAGGACCAAGGCTGTGGGTTAAAGACAACTCTCACAAACCCACCTAGAATTCTCCAGAGATGTCATCTGTCATCTACTGAGAGCCGTCTCTTGTGCCTTTGGATTTTGGCCACCTGAAAAAGAGAGTAACCTTGAACAAGATGCTTTTGGCAAAAAAAGCAACTGGGTGCTGACCCCTGAAGAAAATCTGTAAAGAACACTCATCAGAGAGGCCGTCCTTGAAGAATCAACCAGATGGGGAGATGGGACATTTCTATCTTCACATGTAATTCATTCTTTCTCATTTCAGCAACAATATAGATTTGTAAGGTATTTGCTTTAATTATATTTGAGACTTAAATTTCAACTGGATTGTAAGAAAATCAATGGGGTTTACAAAAGCAATGCTTTTCTTGCTCATGTCCCTGACACTAAACATGGGCTGGACACTAGTTCTTAATGCTCATATTCTCTCTTGGTCTTCCTCAGAGCCTGCTATAGACTGGAATGTCTCCCTGTAATGTGTATGTTGAAGCTCCAGTCCCCCTATGCCACTGTCTTTGGTGGAACCATCATCAGGAGATTTTTAGATCAAGTAAAATCATAAGGGTAGATGGTTAACCCAGAAACAGTGCCCCTGGAAGAGTAAATGCACATGTGTTCAGAAGAGAGGCCATGGACAGAAACAGTGGCCACCTACAAGCCTAGAGAAAGCTCTCCCCCTGACTCAGTCTGCCTGGACCTTGAACCTCACACATGAAGCAAAGGTTTTGTTGTTTAAGCCATTCTGTGTATAACACTATTATGACAGTCTGAGTACAATAGAGCTCAAATTAAAGATCAACTCTCAAATCTACCAAATAATTTAACGATGTAATTTGCAGTTCTTAGCCTGACTTAATTCCATACACAGCATAACTAAATCACAAAGATTAGAGTCTTGCTAGAGTCGGGTCCTAGCAGATTCTGCCTTTCCAAAACCTGACTGTCCATCTCTACTGCTGCATCAATATCACTGAGTGGCATTGTTCTTTTTAAATAAATCACTGTACCCCATCATGGGAACTCTCTACCTTCAAATTGGCTTTATGTGTCACATTGCTCTCACGGTGCCAATATCATCATGAAATAATAAAGCATGCCAGGGTCCCAAGACAGACAAGACAGACTCATTCACCTCACCCTAAATCTAAGGAATCTTTAGTTGCTGAGACTGGGTCCTAGTAGCGCTGAACCTGTAGACCAGGATGCCACATGTGAGTGTGTGTGCACAAGCACATGCATGTTCATACAGAAATTTGTGTATGTGTGAGTATACATGTGTGTGCATGCTTGGATGTGCATGTGTTTCAGAGAGGGGAAAGATGACCTTAAAATAAATCCATCTATTCATTCACTCTTATGCCTCTTTTTTTTTCTTTCCATTCCTCTCCTCTCCTCTCCTCTCCTCTCCTCTCCTCTCCTCTCCTCTCCTCTCCTCTCCTCTCCTCTCCTCTCCTCTCCTCACCTTTTCTTTTCTTTTCTTTTTTGCTACAATTGAAACCACACTAGCCGACCTGTGGACACAAGCCAGGCACATCTTTTTACATGTTTTTCTGTGAGCACCAACCATCTTCTGTAAGGTCAAATGCATGGTTTGAGGTTATCAAACAGGCCTTGAGGAGGGCAGCCAAAGAGTCCAAGAGATGCCATTAATCAGACATAATGAGGCAGAAATATGTCCAAATGTAAGTTCAAGCTTGACACCTCTGTGCAGACATTGGTGGTTGTTTTTTGTCACAGGTAGCATTTGAATTGTCCTATTTGACAGACATTCAAGCTACTGCTGAATGTTCTCCCTGCCATATGACTGAAGGAGCAGAGCAAATGGGCACAGGCTGGAACTACAAGAGAACTGAAAGTTGTGTTTAGCAATACTTTGCAACGTGGAATTGTAAGTGGTCCCATTAGACCAACTATACTTTTGCTGTTTTATCCAAGAGTTTTAAGCACAGAGTTGAGAATTTGAAAATTCCCATTCTACATAATAACCCATTTAAAACACCCTCTTGGAAATAATCTGTGGTAGTACATTTCTAACAGAATGTCACTCTCTAATGAAGCCCAACCATGTAGCAAAATATAATATCTTAGCATGGTGTTTGGGGATTTTTCCTGAAATAAATGGTTCTGAAAGCAAGAGACTGACATGTGCTAACCACAAACAACCCTGCAAAACTCTGTGAGGGTCACCTAGTAATAACAAAGTAGGTGTGAGGACCGAAGACCATGTTAGAGAAATGATGATTTCAGTATTCAACATGACATCTCCTGATTGTCTTCAATGCTTCTGTGGCATCTGTAGTCCAGTTTCCTTGAAAAGATGTTTCCAGCCACTCCTGCCTCTAGCGAGTAAGAAAGCTCTCGTGTGTGTGTGTGTGTGTGTGTGTGTGTGTGTGTGTCCCTGTGCAGCTGGATTTATTTTTGACAACAAATATTTACTGAGTCTCTACTTTGTGCCACTCAGGATATTCTATCACCTTCAGTAACTCGCTGTCCAGTGACAAAGAGGTTAAGTAATAAAACAAAGGCAGTTGCAACCAAGGCAGCAAGGTGGGAAAAAGATAAATCCAGGAAATATTCAGGACATGATTTGACAGGGCTTTGTGACTGCCATTTGTAGGAAATGAGAGTGGGTCAAGGATGAGAGTCATGGGAACTAAAAATATCAGCTGAGCAGACAAAGAATGTGGAATCACGGAAGGTGGGCTTCAACACCAGAATTGTAGTCAGACTTTCGAGAAGAACAAGGACACTCTGACTAAGTGCAGTAAGTATATATAGGTAAGGGGCAGGAGTTTGAGAGAACTTCTATAGGATGATTTCTTTGTCCTCTTAAAAGCCACAGTGAAATCATCTTTTACAAAGCAAGAAAATAGGAAGTGTGCAGGTTTTGAAGGAGAGAAACTTTGAAAAGGGTGATTGTAAGAATGAAGAAAGGTGCTGTCTTGGTCAGGTTTTCTATTGCTGTGTTTTGTTTTTAATAAACAGAAATGAAGGAAAGAAAATGGCATTGCACTGATCGAAAGCTGAAGATTTCCCACATCTGGAGGGTTTGAAAAGCCAAAAAGGATTTGAGAAAAATTGACAACAACAAATTATCTGGTAGCAGGAAGGAACCACAGGAGTGGCTGATAGAGGAAAGAAAAGGAGAAAAGAGACTAGACCCAAAGATTTCAGGGCACATCTCTGGACAGTTACAGAGGGAAACACAAGGATGGGAATGGAAGGGTCCCTGTTGTCAGAGTTAGCATGTCAGAATCTCACAGTTTAAGGTGATAGAAGGAGAGATGAAGAGAGAAATGGAGGGGGGGGAAGACCTCCTCTAGGGAGCTGGACAATGAGGTAAGGATTCCTGCACTGAGGAAGCAAAGGTGTCCTTGACACCTGGACATACTGACCCCCTGTGTTTGAAGTTACTCAGTAGAGAAGATGAGTGAGATTGTGGAGATGAAGCTGGCTTCCACAGAGGATGAGAGTAATCAGCCACGTGACTCTGACAATATGGAGTGGAAGATGGAGAAACCTCAGTGAACAGACTTTCTATAGGAAATGAAAGCCATGATCTGGAATGAGAACTGGAAAGCTAAGAATGGCCATTGACGCAAATCCAGAGCCCTGTATTCCATGGATGTGTCTTACTCCCTTTCTCAGCAAGACGATCGCCCTCTACAGGTTTATTAAAATTTAATCATTGTTTTTTAACTGAGCTTATTGTGTTTGTGGATAATAAATCTCTTTTCCTTTCTCCTTTCAAAGCTAGCTGTGTTTTCGTGGTATGAATTTCTGGTCCCTTCCACTACAGCTGCTTCACATCAATCTTTCATGAACACCAACAAAAAAAAAGTGCATGTGCCAGCAGAAGGTTAGTCCCACACTGAGCCTCCCAGCCAGGGCTGGTCACCCTGATGTGTAATCAATCAACAGGAAAGGTGTGCCTTTTACAAAGTTGCTCAAAGAGGTCACTTTTCTAGGTGTGATCAATCTCCCCCATGCTGATCCTGTTACAGCGATTACCAGTCCACCCTTACAGCTTGTCCTCCGGGGAGCAAAGATGTGTCTGAGAATGTCCAGTGTAGTGTGTCTCATCAGGCTGGATTACCTTATAACATAGCTCACTGTAAATTCACCTCATAAGTAAAAGCAATCTGTGGTTTTTATAACACCACCAGAAAGCATTTTGTTTGTGGGTAGAATTATGTTGAATAATTATAAATGACCCATAGCAGTCACACACCCCATCAACTGGGGTCAGCAATTCTTTCTTTTGACATAAAAGGCAGGGAAAATCGTCCATGCTCTCTGCCTCAGAAAGTTCTTGCTGGGAAGTAAGTAGTATTGTTCTCGTGACCTGTGAAGGAGATAGGAAGAAAAGTAGCCTTTACTGAATAGCCATTACATGTCACCCCAATATATCATCCAAGCTCTCTTCTTCCAGACTCAGTTTAACTCTCAGCTCCTTCTGGAAAGCACGGCTGAGCTACTTCCCAAGTCAGATAACGCTGGGAAACTCTGCATGTCAGTCTTCATGGGCCTTGGGGAGACCCAAGGATGGGGATAAACATTACTCTGCATGTAGCTGTAATGGTTTTGATTTTTGTGGAAACCAAAGGTGGTCATCATGCATCTTCCTTTATTGCTTCCCATATTATTTTTTGAGGCAGAGTCTCTGACTGAACCTGGAGATCACGAATTCTGCAAGATTGATTAGCCAACAAACTCCAGGGATCTCCCTGTCTCTTCCTTCCCAGAGCTGCAATTATAGGTGTGCACTGACAGATAACTGAGCATTTTTCAGTGTTTTGGAAGTTGAACTTGGGCCTTCATGCTTGTACATCAAGTCTTTTGCTGATTGAGCCATCTCCCCAGCTCTCAGCAAAATTTACACTTGAATTGTAGACTCACCAGTGCAGATTCTCTCTTCCTTGCAATTGAACTTCATGTAGAATGATCAGGAAAGGCAAGGATAAGGCAGGATTTTCTGGTTAACTGTCTGAAGTTAGACCATGGGACTCAGATGCAAATTGGAGCCCACATCATGGAAACTACTGTTCTCAGGACTTTAGGCTTTCAGGGAAACTGCACCACCAGCTCCAGCTTTAGTTTGGCTGAGTGCAGACTTCTCAGGCTCTGCAATTCTGTGAGCCAAATCTCTACAATAAGCAAGCAAGCAAGCACACAAGCAAGCGAACGGCTGCCCAGAAAGTTCTCACTAACACATGGATTAAGACATTGATGCTACTGGTCTCTATTTCTTTATCTTGCTGGGCACCATCTGCTTTTGCTCTGGACTGCAATTTCAGTAAGTGTCACTCATGTCAGCATGGTGGGCATCTAAAGCCATGTCTCCATGATCAAATGTTTGGAAGGTGGGACTTGTTCAATATTCATGATACAATCCATGTCCTTGTCATTCTTCTGACCAGTTAATGGCCATCAGATAATTCACACAATGTGTGAGAGTTGAGATTCAAATCCAGGTACATACAACTCTAAAATCCTGCAAAATTTCCTACAGCATGTATTTTTGTGCCTTTCTATTTCTGTCCTATAAAAGAAATTTTTGATAATTAAACTTAGCTTTAGAAAATGTGGAACATTTACACAATGGAGTATTATTCAGCTATTAAAAACCAATGAATTAGAGAAACTCTTAGGTAAATGGATAGAACTAGAAAATATCATCCTGAGTGAGTTAACCAAGTCACAAAAGAACACACATGGTACTCACTCACTGATAATTGGATATTATCCCAGAAGCTTGAAATACCCAAGATGCAACTCACAGACCATATGAAGCTCATGAAGAAGAAAGACTAAGTATAGGTGCATTGGTCCTTCTTAGAAGGAGTAACAAAATACTCAAGGAAGCAAATATGGAGACAAAGTGTGGGACAGAAACTGAAGGAATGGCCATCTGGAAACCATTCCACCTGGGTATCTATCCCATGTGCAGTCACCAAAGGTAGACACCAGGAATGTAGATGCCAGGAAGTGCATGCTGACAAGAGCCTAATATAGCTGTCTCCTTAGAGGTCTGCAAGAGTCTGACATATTCAGAGGCAGATGCTCACAGCTAACCATTGAACTGATCATGGGGTTCCCAATGGAGGAGTTAGAGAGAAGGAGCTGAAGGAGCTGAAAGGGTTTGCAGCCCCATGAGGAGAGCAACAATACCAACCCACCAGAGCTCCTAAACCACCACCCTGGGAGCACATAGGGAGGGACCCATGACTCCAGCTGTATATGTAGGGGAGGATGTAAGGGGATAACATCTGAAATGTAAAAAAAAATCCAATAAAATAAAAAAGAAAACAATCAAAAAATAATTAAATTTCACTTTAGAATTAATTTTAATAAATGGCAAACGAAGACGTCTGCCCCATAAAGACAGAATGCTACAATTCAAGTCTTAGTACTGGCCTTCCATTACTGTGCAACTACAGATGGCCTGGTCTCTCGTGCCTTAATGTCTCCTGATCCACAAACCCGAGATACCAAATAATGTTACCTATGTGTGCATATAGGCTATCACCACTGCAGCATTGCCTACATGGCTCTTAAGGTCACTGGCTTTAAAGTGATAGCCACTTTGTCTGGGGGCAGAAGTATTCCTGATTCTAGCTACATTGACTGGTACTCCTAAAGGCTGCTGTCAGAGAGGGTACAGGCTCATGGGATGTCCCTTCTCCTAAAGCACATCTTCTTCTGTGGCACTGATGGCGGTCCCCAAGAAAGTAGAAGCATTCAAAGCCTTTCAGGTTTATGTTTAGGGCCAGTACATTGGCCCTATCACCTGCAAGTCACTGAACAAGAAAAGACACTATTGAGTATAGAGAACCAAGCCTTTCCCACAGTGAGGCCATAGCCAGGACATAGTAAAGAACAAGAGTGAGGGTGTGTGTGGAATTAAGAACTGGGCCAGTCTTTCGGCCACCACCATGTCTCTGATAATAGCATTATTCATAACAGAGCCTGACACCTATTAAAAGAAGAAAGTTTCTAAGTGTTAAAATTAAGTATCTGTATATTAAAGCAAGCTGAGCTTATGTGCCCGCTCTGTCTCTGTCACCAACTGGCAGTAAGACTAAAAGGTCAGAGCATCTCTTTGTCCTTTCTTTATCCTTCTTTGCCCTTTTTTTTTTTTAACAAGCCACTGCCATTATTAATTGCTCCTTCCCTTTCTTGACTGCAGCTCAAAGAACCAGATAACACGTGGCAGGTGACCATGTTTCCAAAAGAAGACAATACCATGGAATGAAAATATAAAACACATGACTAAGTCTAAACAACCATTTGCCCAAGGTCAAGAAACGTCCCCTCTTTAAGTCTTAGTAAGCCATCTATCCTATTTCCATAGATGAGATGAATGCTTCAAGATACTGAGGTATTTCCAAGCATCAATTCCCATCATCACTGCTGAGACCAAAGGGAAAGGACTCTTACCAGAAGAGCTACATGCAAAGACAATACTGTGTATTTGGTGGTGTTACAGAAACAGGTTTCTGAACAGGGACAAAAATCCCAACAGTATGTACACTCAAACCTAAACTCAGGGAGGGCCAAGGCTCTATACCACTAGATTACTTTCTCTATTTTATATATAATTGTAAGACTGATACTGAGTGTTGGAACACTTGTGGAGAGGAGCGGTGTTATTGGAGCCTTAGAGTCAATTGTCTCAGAACCTAAAGGTATAAGGTCAACACCAGCCATGAGAGTGAACAAGCAACACCATGGTGTCACAGCACAGCAGAGTAAGGTCTGGACAGCCAGAGCCCAGGGAGCTTCACAGAGGAGGCTGTATCTATGAGAAATCTAGAACGTGCTTAGAGCATTCTCTCACTTACTCCCTTGAGCCCAAGTCCTGGAGCAGTTCTCTCAAGAGTCAAAGAATACAAAAAATAATATCATTTACCATAGAAGAGCACTCTATTTGGTTGTCCAGTGCCAAACAGTAACACTGTAACCCTGAAAACATACATATGAGTAACATCAAATAGTATAACATCAGCAGGTTATATCTAGGAATATATATATATATATATATATATATATATATATATATATATATATATATATGTAGCAATAGTTAATGGAAAAAGGAGGCCATAAATTTGAGAGTAAGAAGGGATGTATAAGAGGATTGGGTGGAAAATGACAGTTGGATGACACATGCCAGAATGGCATAGAGTACAGAGACCTGGAGACAAGCCCAGGTTCAAAATGCACTCAGGTTCTGTCTCCCATTCTTGCAGAACCATCTTCACTAAACCAACATCATAAAGATCAATGCTGAGTTTGGCAAACTGAAGCATCTGTTTTCTCTCAGAGAACATTTTTCTCCATGACCCAATGTAGCTTCTACTGCAATTTTACACATTGTGTTAACTCACTGGGTTAAAGATCTCAGAACCTGTTTTTAACGGCCAGGTGCTGACATCTTTCAAAAGAGGCCTCTAGAACTTAGAAGTCTGGAAATTTGGCAGGGTATCTATCTCTTTAGAATACCAACCAAGAGCTAGCTTTTTATCTCCCCCGTATAGTAGACATTGCTCTGTTGCCTGGGAACACCACAAGGGAACAGAGTAACCATTTCAACCTCTATGTGACCTGCACCCCAGCACCCCAGCACCCCAGCACCCCAGCACCCCAGCACCCCAGCACCCCAGCACCCCAGCACACCAGCACACCAGCACCCCAGCACACCAGCACACCAGCACACCAGCACACCAGCACACCAGCACACCAGCACACCAGCACCCCAGCACCCCAGCACACCAGCAACACACCCTACTATTCTAATAACTTAGCGAGAGTAAGTATTAGCTAGCAGAGTAAATGCTTATGATGATGGTAGTGCAAGCTATTAGGTGGTTGTGGGGAGATCTTTCTCCTTGCAACAATTTAGGTTCCACTTCTGAATAACAGACCCCTTCATAAGGTCCTGCACATCTCAAGTACTTTCTCTCTTTGACTGTTCTCTCTTCATTTTCTGTAACTCCTACTCCACTCTTGCTAGCTTTTCTCTAATGTCCACTCATAGAAATGAGACTTGTCAGAAAATCGGTAGTTACTTCCACATCTCACTGGAAATCAGCACTGTTTAAATTCCTAATCCTTCTGGCACATCCTGAAGGAGAGAATCTAAAGTTCACCTCTTGGTGGCTAATCCTTTATACTTGTTTAGTGATTGAACTTATAATGTCAAAGGAGGCTTAATTGATTGCTATTAATAGCAGAGGTGATTAGAATCTATTCCACTCCCAAGCACACAAGTTTTTCTAATTTCATCCGAAGAGTGAACCATTGATGATTCTATTAAGTTTGGTCTTTATATATAAAAAGAGTCGCATCATATGCTTATTTAAATTGCATCTAATTAACTTCAGTCCCCTGGAGAAAGACAGGAAGGCAGAAGTTAAACACTGGAGGTGATTCCACTCACCAGCACACCCAAGAAGCACATCCTAAATTAAGTGTGAAAACAAGAGTTATAGTGTTTCTTCAGTCTCAAGTCTCATGGGCATCTCAAAAATGAGTGCGATCCTAATGTTCAAATATAGCATTTTCTTCACATAACATTGCTCCCATATGTAAGGTGGGCACCTCATCAAAACTCAGGGCGCAGAAGAAGTAATGTGTGGCCATCCTCAACATAAATCCAGAAACTATGTCTGTTTAAAAGCTATGTGTCCATGTCTTAAAAAGACATTTTCCTCATATAGTCCCAAAGGTAATTCTGTTCTATGTAACATTTGCCTTATAATCTGGCTATGAGACTTAACCTTAATGTAGACTACAATTTTATCTTGCTGCCAAATGGAGCCAAGGTCTTTGAACCTTATCTCTGTGACCCAGGTTAGCAGATGCTGCCTGTGACCTCCCATATGTGGATTTTACTCACTGTCCACAGCACCTACCAGCATCTATTGCTCTAACCCAGGCTTAAGCATGGGGGTTGACCAGATGTACAGGGGAATTAATGAACTTCAGAGGCACCTATAATAAAAACCTGGAGGACAGAACAAATGAAAGGCTAATTCTGGGGTTCATGTTTCACCTGTCCCCACAACTACAAAGAGTGGTAACTTGCTTGGTGATTCTGGCTTTTATACACTGTTGGGTTTTTTCTCTCATGCCTTTTCCATCTCCTAAGAAAGTTTGCTAGGATCCACTGAGGAGGAGTGAATTGCTCAAGTCCTTGGCTCTGTAGGAAGTTACTTCTAGAGGAATCTCAACTGTGACGCACAGAACCGTAATCCATAGCATCAAGTTAAAAACAGTTATAATGAAAATGAGCATGCCCCATTCTCACTGCCCAAATCACATACCACACATGTGGAAGAACATATGTGCTGGTGAAAATCTAAGGTTTGTAAAACCTCTGTAACACTCCCCAACCCCTTGGCTGTAACAATTTTAAACATGGTAGTGTCACAAAATGTGAGTCTAACCAAATGAAATTAATTCTAAGTTGATGTCTGCTGTCACATTCTCCTGGGAAGAGATGGTGAGAAGTCTCATTGGCTGTTTTCTGTACCAAAGAAGATACATGTCTTTCTACAGGATCATGACTGTCTACTCTCTTCAAAAAATTTAAAAATTTCAATTTCAAGTTTGTTGGTCCATAGGTAGAGTATGAAGAGTGAATAACCCCTGAATTAACTTCAGCCATGGGCTTAGAGCCTCCCTTGGATTTAAGAAACTTAAATTTGATGCATGCACTTACCTTGACCAAATAAATGACAAAACAGTGAAATATTTAATGAGCCAAATTAATTGCTGTTAATTTCTCAATGAGAACAATCTATAACTCCATAAAGTTTTACTTTGGGGAAGCTATGCATGAATAGACAAGCTTCCTGGCATAAACCTTGAGGGTAAATGGTTGGGAAACACACAGGCTACTGTTATATTTCAGGGTAAACAGAACTCTAACAGTGGTCTATGGTGTTGCTGAATGTTATTTGAGAGACTGCATTTTTATTGCAAAGGATAAAGTACTTAAGGATGTGTGGTACTTAATAGTGCATTCCCTCTAAAGTTGTCATTTCTTGCAAAATGTCCCATGGAATTTTACAATGCTCAGATGGGAGAATTGACTTTAAGTAGAGGGTGTTAGCAGCTATTCGGTGTTGTTCTTTAGAAAGATTTCCAGAAGCAAACACACCATTGTCTGGAGTCTACCTATTGTATTTAAGAAGCCTCACTCCCTGCTGCTGGGGAAAGGGTCTCCCTTCACCTCTTCTGTTGTGTAGACCTGTGTGACAGTTGACATGGAGCATTCTTGGCAGCCTAAGGACACCAGATGACTGACTCTAGAATATATTTCATTTTCCAACAATCACATCTGAGCTTCTAGCTTGTTCTTTGGCTGGGACTAAAAGCAGTCTACACACAGGGTCGTGTTAGGCTTGAGACTGAGTCAGCCTGTTGACTCTATACCTGTAAACACTGCTTAGCACTTATGGAGTAATTGCTAATAATTTTATTTTAAAAAATATGATCATATGCTTTTTGTATTTGAGATATATAATAAGAATTGTCAGACAACATTGATTTATCTTTTTAGTAAATAATTATTGCATGTTCAGATTAAAATAACTCAAAAGTGATCTGCAGTATTCATCATAGGTGACATGATCTGTCTCATCAAACACAGAAAACAGTCTCCAAGTGTTATACACTGTAAACGTATTCATCATCGGTGACATGATCTGTCTCATTAAACACAGAAAGCAATATCCAAGTGTTATACACTGTAAAGAAAATACAAAGGAAAGATACAGAACAGGCTTCTCCAACATTTATTCTGCAGGACTGGGTCTGATTCTTAGAACAGCCCTTACAGACCAGACTGCTTGTTACAGTGCTGTCTTTGAGAGCCGGCTGCTGTCATAATGAGCTCTGCAGAGAGAAAGCAGAGGGGAAGAGAGAAACAGAGGAACAGAGGAGCAGAGGAACAGAAGCAAAATATTCAAGAAGGGTGCCTTGTCAGATCCAACAACACAAAAGCAGTCATAGCAAGGTGAATATTTTAGTGTTTGTGTTTTCAAGACAGCATTTGAAAAACTTGGCAAAAGATTATTTAAAACCTGTTCATTTTCCTTATAATCCTAAGTAGAGTTTTCAGGATTACAGAGGCACATCCACACTGAGCTACTGCAGCCATCTGGACAGCTGTGTGGGAATCTATCGCTTGTTCATTATTGTGAAGTACTGACAGGAGGTTTGCAAGGGAAATCAAGTTTTTAAAAATTAGCATTGAATACAAAACATTATGAGGTACCTTTTGCTTTTAGATGAATATATTTCACATAAGATGTCTTGAACCTTCCTGGCCTACACACACACACACTCACTCACTCACAGATACACAAAAACACAAACACAAATGCATGCACACATAAACATATATGCATACATGCTTAGTCTCATACATATACACACACTTACATATACCACACACTCACTCACATATAGCACATACACATACCACACACTCACACCTCCCACACTCACACACATATGCACACACATATACACACACATACATATATCACATATATGCACACACAGAAAGATGCATAGATGCATATACACAAAGAGAGACACACACATGCACACATATTCCTCAGTTAATGACAGCAAAAATACTTCTGAGGCCACTTTTTGTTAATAGTCAAAACCAACAGACTGACCCTAGAGGTCACATCCTAATAGCACAAGATTACCTACTTGGCTCTCTGGATAGCAGTGAGATACTGAGTCCTGACCCACATTCTCCTCATAAGAGTATATTCATTACAGCCAATCATTGTAATCAGCCTTATAAGCAATGTGTCATTGAGAAAGAATGTGAGAACCGATCAAAATCTAATATTAAAAACTAGAATTCTTGCTCCGAGTAAGAAAATATTTGATTTCTAGAGTTCTTAACTCCTGAGTCTACAATATTCTGTCAATTTGTGGGTTTCCAGCCCTGCCAAAAGTGCCCTAAATACAGAGCAACAAGACATGACTGGTAGAGTTCTTAAAATATTTTGTGTTGGTGGCTGGAGTGATGACTCAGTTGGTAATGTTTCATGGGGACCTGAGTTCAGTTCTCAGAACCCACATGAAAGTTGGGCTTTGTGGTGCACACTTGTAATCCCAGTTCTAGGAGGTGGAGACAGGAGGATCTGTGGCCTCAGTAGTCAGTCAGCCAGCCTAATCTGTGAGTCCTAGGTCCCAGTGAGAGATTAGGCCTCAAATTAAAAGGTAGGTAGCTCCTGAAAGATGACATCATCAAAGGTTGACCTCTGGCATGCATATACACCATACATGAACACATACACACACATGCATACACCCACCCTCCACTCCCCCCCACACACACAGGTACACACAAATGCATGTTGGAAAGGGATAAATAAATGGAGACTTGAATACAAGAAACTTTTTAAAGCCTATAAAACAAGTCAGGAAAACAATCCACGTAAGTTTATTCAGATGAAAAGTTGGTTTGTTTTTTAATAAGTCACACAACCATCTCCCGTCTTTCCACAATACTCTTCTTCCTTGGCATGTAGAAGCTAAAAGTGTTGAATGTGTGCCAAAGGTATCATTTTTGAATGTTTGCTAGTTAATCCAAATGCAAATCAAATACACTTGGGTCTTAAAACACAGTTTCTTCTTCTCACAGGTGTGATAAATACAGGCCACAGAGATCCAGGAAATATGCAATAATTTTTGTCACTGATTCTGGCACAATGAACTGGAAAAAGAGGTAATTGTCACCCCTGGAACCTTCCCACGCTCCTTCTGTTACTTGAGATCGTGGGAGGCACCTCTCCTGTGATCTGGGGGAGTCCTATGATGGGCCTGTTCTGGTACACAGACCTGAACTACCATCTTCAATCTCACACACAGTGAGCACATATGGCAGATTAATGTTAGTGAGTCTTTGCAAAAGCCAGGTTCATCATCAGAATTTTCCTCCAGTACTGAGTTATGACCTAATAGGTTTCCCGGCAGTGCCCCAAGGAGATAAAGAAAGATAGCTGGAAAGATTACATGGTGTCCATAAAAAAGGGTCTTCTTCGATATCATTCAGATAAAAGCAAGAAAAAGACTGATGAAGTGATCATTTCCACAAAGCAATGTACTGCACAATTATTTGAAGTGCACCTGCCAAAATGTGACGGCAATCACGCTTTGACTGTCATTTTAACATATTAATATGACTGGGTACACACATTACTGATGCCGCAAGTCACTCTCTTTGGATGGAGTCGTTGCACCTTGCTAAGGGCTCAAGCATGCTGACAGACTGTAAATGGGGTTATAGTTACGGCTTTGATTCCTATATGAACAAACTAATGCTTCAGTCCTGTGGTTCTCTTACAGGACTGAAGTCACACTCATCACAGCAACAGAGTGTCTGTTACTGGTCTCATGGTGAGACACTGGTTGTAGGATAGACCAGCAATTTCTTTGGTTTTGTGCCCCAAAATCTATGGGTTTTTTGTTGATTTTCTTTTGTGTAGGCCACTCAATCTCCCTGAGACAAAAATCACACAGACATTGCTAGCACTCACTATATGTCTAGACAGAGTGTTCCTCAAATTTAAGAACAAAAACAAAAAGAGACAAAACAAAACATGCAATGTAGACCGGTCAGTTAACTTGGGGTCCTATTTACTCATATTTCCAGGCCTGAAGCTTTGTTTCTGAGTTTGGTTCACATGGTTTCTGGAAGAGTTTTGAAACAGGAAACAGTTCACTGTAGAAGAGCTAGACACAGGAAACAGTTTACTATAGAAGACCCATGAGAGATGAGAGTGATGGATGAACACAGTGCCCCGGTCTGATATCAGGGAACTTGAGTTGTGCAAATGTCACCCAAGGTTCTGTTATTGCTTCTGCTTGCTCAATTATCCTTCTACCTATGGTGCTTGTGTGCAAGGAGAATTTTTAATTCCTCCTGGAACCAACAGTAGAATTCCCTAGCTTTTGTTCTGATATAAGGGACTGTGGAAAGCAGACTGGCACCCTGTCTCCACTCTAGAGCCTCAGGCCAGCCTCTCTGTCTCTTTAGTTCTCAATGTCCTCATGAGGACACTGTACCTGGACGTCCACAGCTTTTCCCAGCTGCCATCCTGCTGCCATCCATTTAGATTTACATGCAGCAACTCTGCAATGGCTGGGTCTGTTAGACTCTCTAACTCAGGAAATACATTAGTCAATTCCCATAGAACCCAGTAGGGTATGAACTATACAAATGGCATTTCACCTCAGGTGCTCAACCATCCATTTTGCTTCATTGGGGCGCATATTACCAGAATTTTAATCTTCTCCAAATGATTTAAATTCTTAGTACTGAGGAGAAAACAGTGACTTTAAAAAGTACATTTTGCCAAAACTTCGTGTTTGTAACTATATCCTAAAGAAAAAAAATTTAATTCTTCTGTGTCTCTTTCTGGTATAAGCAGATGCAACCTAAAATTACTCAAATATTTATATTTTTGTCAATGGCTTTAATCCATTTTGTCACGTAATTGTACAAAGCTATCTCCTACAAAATAGCTTCTACTGGTATTTTTAAAATAATTTTTCATAATGGACATGGATAGAAAAGCTACAGATGGGGTTTTACATACAGTTGTTTGCTTAGTGGATGGAATGTTGAATCCTTCACCCATTAAATGCATCCTTACCACAGATTCGCTGCACCTGCTATTTCACATCTCAGTATGTTCTGTGTTGAATATTGATGGTCCTTTGAAGATACTATGAAGTCGACAGGAAGAGTAGAAGCAGCCTGATGCTGACATCTGCTGGACACACAGCCAGATGCACCTGACTCAAGCCCAAAGCAAAACAGAACTTCATTTTACTTAATATATCATTGCTTCTATTTGTCTGTAAATCCACTATTTATACCTATGCTAATATAGAGAGGATTGGCACTGTGGGACCCAAGAGCAGAAGCAGAGAAACCATAACATCCTTAGTGGAGCCAAGCTCGAAAATAATGCCAGGCAGCCTAGTGACGCCACATGTCTGGGCCACAGATCCAACTCTGCAGCAAATGCTATATAGCACAGGCAACTCCTCTGCTATGCTTTTCTGAAAGTTGGAGAGTTGTCTCTGTTCTAAGTGTTCCCCACACCAGTGAGGTCTCTTTGGTAGGCTTTTTGTGGATTCCATGGACCTATGGATTATATTATGAGTTAAAGCTTTACATTGTCAAGGTAGGTTCAATTGTTGGATAAGTTATTATAACAAGAACAGTAGTGTTTGGGTTTGAATTATGGCTCAGACTCATGTATATCTCTAAGTGTAGGATAATTAATTGGTTAACTTATTAATTACTTCATTTAACATATGTGCATATGTGCAAGCTCACTTAAAACAAGACCAAACTCCTAAAGTTTTAAGCTCATGGCTCAATGCTGAGAAGGAATACCTCATGTCCCACAGGTCTGCACAAGTTACTCTCCTCACCAACTGAACACTGAGCCCCATGGACAGCAGCTCCATGCTTCCCACTGCCAGCCCAGCTGTCTCTTTCTAACTCTTGTTTCTTGATCTGGCTGTTCTGATACTTCATATGCGGGAAATCTTACTGTATTCATCCTTCTGATGTAGGCTTATTTTACTTAGCATAATGTCTTCCAAATTCACCCACCATATTGAGTATAGCAGGATTTCCTTGTTTTGTAACTGTATGTTCAGGGAAGACTGAATCTTTTTATATAGAAGAATGAAATTTAATACTACATTTATATCACACACAACATTATGTTAAAATTTTCTATGCAAGTCTGAAAACTGAAATTCCTCAAAGAAAGTGCAAGTGAAATGGTTCTTCATACACAGGACCAGCAAACACAGCTGAGCTGATATAGAAAAGGCAGGATAACTTCAAATCCAAAGGTTTCTGCACAGCAGATGAAACAACCGGTCATGACAGTGCTCCAGAGAAAGAATAGAAACACTGAGAACCACATATATGGTCAGGGATTGATAGCAGAACCATATGTGAAATGCCTACAACTCAACAGTAAATAATAGCGAACACTCAATCACAACATGAGCAAGGGGCTTGAATTGTCTCAGAAGGCAACACACAAGTGGCCTGTAGGTACAGGGGCAGATGCCAAGCATCGATGGAATGAAAGGAATGAAAATCAAAGCCACAGCAAGACATCTCATCAACGCATGTCAGCATGGCAATCATCAAGGCACGAGGGCTAGAACGAACGTCACTTGTATACTGGTGATGTGCATATAAATAGTGCAACCACTAGGAAAGTGGTATGAAATTCCACAAAAAAAATAAAAATAAAATAAAATTACCACATAAAATCAGAAACCATAATACATAAGCAAAAGATCTGTAAGTTAAAAAAAAATGCCCAGACAAGGCATTGTATGCATGTGTCCCAGAATCTGTACTTTTCCATTTATCTATGTGTTGAGAGTACACATGAAACACTTGGAGGTCAGAGAACTGCTTTGGGGAGTCAGTTTCTCTCCTTCTACCATGTGGATTCCAGGGACTGAACTCAGGCTGTTGTTTTCAGCCTTTACTCACTGAGACATCTCTCTGGCCCTGTGTGTGGTTCTGTGTGTGTGAGCCTACTTAGTTAAAATCCAAATAAATAGTTATTTACTGCAAGAACTTAACAAGAGCCACCCTACTGGCTACTTCCTGTCAGTGTGATAAACACAGATCAAAACCAACCTGGAAAGGAAGTGTTTTACTTCAGCTTGCTCAGGTCACAGCCCCTCAACAAGAGAAGTCAAGGCACAGAATTTAAGACCAAAATATGAAGGCAAGAACTGAAGCAGAGGGGAGCTTGAGAGATGGTTCAAGAAGAGCACAGGTTGTTCCTCCAGAGGACCCAGGTTCAATTCCCAGCATTCACATTATGGCTCACAGACATCTGTAATTCCAGTTCCAAGAGATCTGATGCCTTTTTCTGGCTTCCATGGGCACCAGGCATGCAGTGGTTTTATATGCAGGCAAAATAACTCATGCACATGAAATAAAATAATAATTTAAAAAGAACTGATGGTGAGACCATCGAGCAACGCTGCTGGTGTACTCCCCATGAGTCGCTCAACTTGCTTTTTATACCACCTGCCCACTGGGTCCTTTCACATCAACCTTTTTTTTATTGGCTATTATATTTACATTTCAGATTTTATCCCCTTACCCCATTCCCCCCACCACCCAGGAACCCCTTATCCCATCCCCCTCCTTCTGCTTCTATGAGGGTGTGCCCTCACCTACCCCCCACTTCCACCTCCCTACCCTCGAATTCCTCCCCTATCGGTGTTCAGCCTTCATGGGACCAAGGATCTTCTCTCCCACCTATGCCCGACAAGGCCATCCTCCCCTACATATACAGCTAGAGTCATGGGTCCCCCCCTATGTGCTCCCAGGCTGGTGGATTAGATCCTGGGGAGCTCTGGTTGGTTGGTATTGTTGCTCTCCTCTTGGAAAGGCCACCAACCCTTTCAGCTCCTTCAGTCTTCTAACTTCTCCATTGGGAACCCTTGATCAGATCAATGGCTAGCTGTGAGCATCTGCCTCTGGATATGCCCAACTGTGGTAGACCTCTGAGGAGACAGCTATATCAGGCTCCTATCAGCGTGCACTTCCTGACATCCATATCGGCGTCTATCTTTGGTGACTGCACATGGGAGGGATACCAAGGTAGAATGGTCTCCAGATGGCCCCTCCTTGAGTTTCTGTCCCACACTTTGTCTCCATATTTGCTCTCTTGAGTATTTTTGTTACTCCTTCTAAGTAGGACCGAGGCAGCCACACTTGGTCTTCCTTCTTCATGAGCTTCATGTGGTCTGTTAGTTGAATCTTGGCTTTTTCAAGCTTTTGGGCTACTATCTGCTTATCAGTGAGTAAATACCATGTGTGTTCTTTTGTGATTGGGTTACCTCAAGAAATTCTCTCACAGACATGGACACAGAGCAATCTATAGGCGTCAATTCCTCAACTGAGGTTCCCTCTTCCCAAGTAACTCTAGTTTCTGTCAAGTGGACAAAAACCAACCACAGGAACAAACAGCAAAACATTTACAATGCAGCAAATTGAGAGGGGAAAGTGCTATGGAACCCGTTACTACCTTTATCCTGTTTACTCTGTAGAATGTTTTGAAATCCGATTAAGCTACAAAGTGAAGTCGTCAGAGGGGACATCTTATCTGTTTGTATCCTCTGTGGCTAATGAGACACCAACCATGAATAATTGTTCAATGTTTGCTGCTGTGTACTCTATTTCTGAAGTGAGTACTGTTCTCATTCCATTCTGTTGCTATAATAAAGCACTCTGACCAAAATCACTCAGGAAAGGTAAGGGTTTAACCTGCATGCTGAGGTCCATTATCATCTATGAAGGTCAAGACAGGACCTCAAGGCAGGAACTTGAAGAAGTAGAAGCTATGGAGGACACTGCTGCCAGCTTGCTCACAGGCACATGTTTAGCTAGTTTTCTTATACAACCCAGGACCACCTGCCTATCAGTGTTCTATCAACAGTAGGTTAGGCCTTAACAACCAAGACACTGACCTGAAGATATAGTCACAGTCCAATGAGTTAGGTGACTCCTCAATCTCAGTCAAGGTTTTCCTCTCAAATGGCTCTAGGTTGTGTCAAGCTGACGATTAAAGCTACTAAGACAGGTGGCATGAGGAATTCACTTTGCACAAGGCAAAAATACATGGCTATATTGTTGACCAACAATATAATACAGAGAAAAGTGACAAATGGGGACAAAGGGTCACAGCTTCCCATAGTGGATTTTCAGAACTAGAAGCAGATTGCTGCCCTAGCTCAGCAGAGAAAGAATAGACCTTACTATGCATTGTGGAGCCACCATCACCACCAGTATTGTGGTCGAAAGGTTGATGCAGGGAAAGAGCACCCTTTAGTACTGCTGGAGAGAGAGAGAGAGAGAGAGAGAGAGAGAGAGAGAGAGAGAGAGAGAGAGAGAGAGACTGCATGCAGAGACGCCCTTAGATTCCCTCAGCGCATTTCAAAGCTCAGTAGACCCTGCCCTACATGGGTTCAAGGCTGTTTCCTGACACTAACCATAGATATGCTGTGTTGTCCCTAACAAATCTCCTGCCATAAAGTTCATAGTGGATGAAACTATAAAACTAAACGTTATAGACAAAGTTTAGTATTCATAGAACTGGGTTTTATTTCTAGAAACCACACAGTCAAGACACAGATATTGAGACCAGGGCATTCACGCAGAATTTAATGGAAGTAGCCTCTATGTTTGATTTCTTTGGGGGCTAATAACATACCATAAACTCAGCTCTGTGAAAAAGTATGGGTTCATTTTATACTGTTGACCTTTTTTTTCTCTCAAGCTCTCATATTACTAGACAGCAAGGTAGCACATAAATTTAGCAACTGGTGATTCGGATGTGGTGAGATCCCCATTGTCTCTGGTGGTGTCTGTCATGATGGTTTTCCATCCAGTCTCCAAAACAGCACACCTAAATATCCCAAATATATCTCATCATGGTTGGAGGGAAGAAGGTAGCGGAAATCAGACAGTCACTGTGCATTCTCTCTTCTTGAACCCTACAGGCCTCCATAACAATGCCCATTGATTCTGGTTGTCTAAATCCCTCTGGAATCAGCTGCCTATGTTCTTGTCTAGTAAAACTTGGAGTCCAAATGGCTGGGAATATTCTGCTTAAACACTCTCCACCCTGGACCATGTCCCAGTTCCTATTTATGCCACTTTCTCTCTGAAGCTTCTGCCCAATGTCACATGTTCAATTTCTAGATTCTTCTGTGCAGTCACTTCCACATTCTCTAACACAGTTTGCCCCTTTTATACCATTTAGGAGTAAAGTTGATGCCCTCTGCCCAATTTCTCCCTTTACAGGTACATTATTCCAAGATTCTCTTGGGTACCACCCACATCACATTTTATAGCAATTTTTTTCTAGTAAAAAATTATTTCATTTTAGAGGGAAGGTTGTTGAGACACAGGATGTTCTTCTAAAGGGAAGAGGAAGAGTCCATGTTTCTGGGAAGCTCCTCAAAACTCAGAATACAACAATTCAAAAGCTGCAAGAAATTCCTGAAACTGACAAGATGCACCAGCCCATCTCCCACCTCCCAAAGTTTATATAAGCAGTAATGACTGCTGAAAGACATTCTTAGACTAGCCACACTTCCTGAAAGAGGGATTGTCTAGCCTGCAAATGGTACAGTGAGCTCTAGGGTTCCAGCTTTTGTGAGTAATCACCCATGCTAGGGTGGAATTTTACTGGTCCATGTAAAAGCATTGGTTTTTCTATGCCCATCCTTGCTCTGAATTAATGACAGAGGCCTTTATATTTATTTATTTATTAGCTTCTGGCACTATTGCTGGGCAGTTTCTGAGCTATTCACTCTGACCATGTTGACTTGGCCTACTTCCCAGCCATGCAGCTCATTACCTTCCATCTTAGTTTCAGCCTGGCCTCCTGATGGCAACACCCCTGGTCTCCACCTGAGCCCTCTCTCTGGGCTCGGAAGTCCTGCTTTTTCATCTCCTGCTCAACTATAAGCCCATTTACTCTTTAGTTGTGGTGGTGATGGAGAACAATGTTTATAGGATGTTGAGTCAGGAGATGTTTCATAATGATGATAATACCAAAGTCCAGACTACAACCAGATCTCTGGGAACAGAAATCAGCATTTGATTACACAATGCACAAAAATATCCCCCAGCAGATGCATCTTTCCTTGAGTCCTTCCCGCTCCAGAAAGTAACCAGTTGTCTTTGTTAGAGTTTGCTATTGCTGTGATAAAATACCATGACCAAAAGAATTGGGGAGGAAAGGGTTTATTTCACCTTACAGCTTATAAGTCCACCACTGAGGAAAGTCAGGGTAGGAACTTGGTGCAGGAATGGAGACAAAAGGCATGGGAGAATGTTGCTTCTGGCTTGCTCACTCAAGTGCTTTATTATACATCCCATGATCACCACTTCAGGGTTGACACTACCTACGATGGGTTGGGCCCCACCCCCATAAATCGTCAACTAAGAAAATACCCTCAAAGCCTTCTGTACAGTCAAACATAGTGGAGACATTTTCTCAATTAACATGTTCTCTTCTGAAATGACTCCAGCCTCTGTCAAGTTAACATAAAAAGTAGCCAACACAGCACTCAACCATACTCCTGTAAGGGACACCAATGAACTTATTGGTACCAACTTGGACTTGTGGTATCCTCACTTTGGTATCACATCAGTGTAGGAGGAGCTAAGGTGGGAGCAGTAAGGAGAGGAAGAGGAGGAGCTAGGGGAAGGGGAAAAAGGGGGAACATGGAAGCAGACATGGGCATGTCTTTAGCAGTCAAAGGTAATTGGTATATCTAGGTTGGGTATTGGGTTACACTTCTGATTGTATGGGCATCTTGTTATTAAGCCTTACCAAACATATAAAGCCTTGGGATAATCTAAGCACTAGAGTCTCATTTGTACCGAGCCCACGTGGATGGCGGGATGGTCTGGGCTCAGTCAAGCATTGTAGAGACAACATGATAGATTGGCAGAGCCATATCCCACACTGGTGTCTTGTGGCAGGGCTGGTGTCTCTCACCACCTGAGCGGATGGCCCGAGCTGATCTGTGGCAGTACGGCTGCAGCTGCTCCTGGCCGGAGGCCTAGGCTAGTGGGGAACATGGCGGCTGATTAAGAAAAGCCAGATTGAATGCCGCCATTTTAAATATCTCTCGCAATACATCAGTTCCTTATTGTGAGCAAAGTTGGTATGCATTTACACCTCCCTAGAAATGGGGTGGCATAGCATTTACACACCAAGGCTGATGTGGAGATCATTGGTCCATAGCTCCTCTTATGTCAACATCATCAACACATTCTATATTCTATAATTACTTATCTGTCTCCACTTTTAAGAATGGCCTGAATCAGGAAGTTGGGGCATATGGAGAGAAAGCAGTAACAGCTTATCTTTTGCCTCTCCTTCTCCATTTAGCCCACTTCTCTAAGAATTAAAGGGGCTTGTTTTCCTTTTTCTGGACAGCAGAGAAGTCACTATATTACAAGGGTTTTCCTGGTTGTCTTCAAAGGTTTTAAAGAAAAAATTGTGGAGCTGAAAGCAGTACAAGAGAGGGAAAAACAGAAAGATGGACTTTTCAAATGACCTACAGTGTCTAAGGAAGGCCTTGTCCCTTAACATGGAGGTAATTGTTTTGATTTTTACCAATCAAGTGAAGCTTTTCAATCCACAGTCCAGGACAAATACAGGGCAACTTTAAAATCAATGAGGCATGGAGTGAACATCTCACTCTGTGGTACATCTCCTAAGAAAGGGCTGTGTGTCAGTGTATCAATACTTTGTGGTCAAGATCCCTTTATTAAGGTCCCATCTTTAACCAGAACTTAAACTCATCATACTCATATTCAAACTTGTCTTTTCCAATATAAAATGTTCAAAAATTTGTTCAAAGGCCCTATGCTTCCAAGTATAGTTCTCACGCAGCCAATAGACCAAGAAAACAACTAATTTCAGTTCCTACCTCTCAGTGTCACTGAGGATGCTAATGTCTGACTGCTGCATTGGTTGAAAGCTAAACAGAGCAGTCTGCAGGAGCAGTGCCCACCTTTGTGTGTATGAGCAGAGGCAAGGCATCACTCCAAGCTGCCAGTCTCTTCTCAATTACTTGTACCCATGGTCAGCACACTGCTACTATTTGAAATCAGCACAGTCCCTGCTGAGGACAGTCAGAAGAGGTCAGAGTGAGTGTGACACCAGCCTGATGTAAGCATCAGGCCTCTCAGTGGGTCATGATGATGCCCTGAGTCTGAATGCTCATCACGAGCTGAATGTTGACATGACACTGAACCCTTCAAACACTTGAAGAAGAATGTTCTTCATGGCTCCAACTTACACATGCATCTGAGATGGAAAATGCACAAATAAAATAGGAAACTCTTTCTCAACATATTAACCACACTTATTTTTTCTGCATTAGAATTTTGTTCTTTCAAAACTGAAAAATATGTGTTCAGAAGTTTAAACTGAGCTTTTAAAGAGCATGAGGTGGAATGGATAAGAAATGATACAATCATTCAGTGAAACTATAACAATAACATAAATACAATGACAACAATAACAAAAACCAATTGTTTTAAACTACATGAAGTAATATGGGTGAGTTTCACAAAATACTGGATAAAGAGACATGACTCAAACAGCATATTCTTTAAACTTCAATTTAGAGAAACAACAGCCTAGCATGACTCTGTAGTGAGAGACGTGGGTGCCTAGAAAAGAGAAGAACAGAGACTAGAAAGGAGTTAAAGGGCTTTTGAGATTAATATTTTGTGTTCAAGGTAGGCCTGCTTATATAAAATATCCTATTTGTAAAAATGCATCAGCCTGTACATTTATGATATGTATACTTCATATATATGTGTGTGTGTGTGTGTGTGTGTGTGTGTGTGGTCTCAATAAAGTTTATTTTTACATGCCTCCTTTTCAACTTATTAAGTACAAAAACAAGGCCAACACTATTACACTAAAAAATATCCTGTGAGATTTTTTTAATAAGATTAAATCCTAAATTTTAATAAGATTAAATCCTAAAAACTGCCTGAGACCTTGTTTTTACATAAAACCTCCTTTGTGCTATTTTTGAAAGGTAAATACTAGCTAAAATATCTACCTGTGAGAAGCATCCCACCCACTGCTCGGCTTATATGTCTAGTGCAGATGATGGAGACATGACGATACCATGAGAAGAGAAAGGGATTGATGATGTCATTTGTAAAGCTTTCAAAACTAAATAGAAGAGAACAACTCAAAACAAAAGAATAACTATATACTAATTCCACAGCACTATTCCTATGGGGCACCTATAGTTACAGAGCACAGTCAGTAGGGTACAAATTTTCCCAATAAAAGCTTAACCTAAGCCTGTCAGTGCTGCTGTCCCATGTTAGAGTAGAAGAGGGAAAGGTCCTAACTCTGTCCCTGTTACATCTCAAATTTTTCTTTGTGGTCATGGTCTACTTGAGTAGAAGTGACAGGGGATGATTTTCTCACCCTGAGTCTGTACACATAGCAAGAATTGGGAAGCAGCCATCTTCAAACACAGTCAAACAGAATTGTGAAATGTCAGCCAAATAAACCCTCTGCAGCTCCAGACCAAGCTGCCTCAGGCCGAGGCTAAGGAAATTGATTTTCCTTCTGTACTGGCAGTAGACCCACAAGGTGATTTATAAGAATTGCCCAAGGAGAGAGAGGATGCTCAATTGTCCAAATGGTCATCTAGCACACATTCAGTCTCTAGCATCATATGAGCTGGTTGTGGTGGCACACACCTGTAATCCCAGAACTCAGGAGGTAAAGGCAGGAGGATCAAGAGTTGAAGGTCATCTTTGTCTATGTAACACACCTGAGGTCAGCCTGGGATACATGAGACTCTGTTGAGAGAGAGAGAGAGAGAGAGAGAGAGAGAGAGAGAGAGAGAGAGAGAGAGAGAGAGCTATTACTCAAGAACTATGAGGTTGGGAAAGCATTCCTAATGGACTTCAAATGCTCCTCTGCTCCTCAGTTTGTCAGTTAGCCATCCAGCTTCCTCTTCTCTCATCCTAGCATCTAATAGGTATCTCTAAAAGCCATATGTATCTGTACATAGTCAATGACCACTTGGAGTTTCTTCCCACCATGGTGCTCTTGATACCACTGTTAGGAAGGAGACTTACAGTCACTTATCCAGATGTTTGGACTAGCTCATATCCAGAACCATATTAACACTAGAGAATGAACTCCATTTGTTTATCTTGATATAGAAGGCAAAACACAGCCAGGAAAGGAAAAGTTTGAACATTTAATAATGTATGAATTCTGAATGTTAATGCTTTAATCATTATGCAAAATGAAGAGAATATTTTTATCTAGGAAAAAAAATGTTCTTTTTCAGAGATACAAAATCTCAAAAAGTGAGAATGGAATAGAAAATATGAAAGATGGGCTAAGCAAAAAGAGCCTCTTATGTATGTGAGAAAATGTGAGTTGTGTTTTGTTATTATTGTTGTCATTGTCGTCGTTGTTGTTGTTGAATACGTTAATCTATCAACCATTATTTCTATCCTTGTTGGCCAGCTTATCTACTGATTCATTGAGGATTCTCTCCTAAACTCTAATGGACCAAAATTAATGTGGTAGGATGACTTTGTTTTATTATACCTAAGCTATTGTGTGTAGAGTAGTCTCAATGTATTATTCATTGCCTTCCTAGTCCACAACCTCTTCTAAGTAAAGCTATATAGAACTAGATGATACTTCTTCAACTCCAGAACCTTCATTGTAGCTCTGCATGACTGATACCCAACTATCAAGACCTGTGTGGCCCAATGGGGAAAGATGGACCAATCAGCCAAACGTTTGTTTGTTTGCTTGTTGGGAGAAGAGAGCAATAGAGGGAACTTGCTAGTTAAAGCAGGCAGGAAGAAACTTGAAGCCAGCTAGTCACATTAACATAAAAGTAAAGCTTCATGAGAGCTTGCTATTGACAGCATTTAATACCATGAAAACAGAGAAGAGTCCTCCTGCTCCATCCTTTGTGTGACATGGGCCCATAAGTGCACATATCCAGTCATGCAGAACACATTGACAGCTTCTCTTCACCAAGCATAATGAATGACAAACTGTGGATTCAAAGTGACTATAGCTCTCACAGATCCCACAGTTCAGTGGAGAGAACAGAAGGAAGCCAGGTGAGTAGTCAATAGGGAAACCTCACCTAGGCTTGCTGTAGTTAGGTGGACCATCTGTCTCAGTTTAGCATAACTCAGTGCACTTGTCCTTGCAGAATCTCATACTCCCTGAGTCATTGGCAGTAGCTCTGTCCATGTACATGTGCCCTGCTCTCTTACTTTTTCTTCTTGTTATTGATGATTTTGTTTTGCTTTTGTTGTTTTTTTAAGACCATGTCTTTCTTCAAACTCTACAACCTGCTTGGCCTCCAAAGTGCTTGGGTTATGGCTGTCTGCCCTGTGACTGTTTCATAAAACTTTTTAATGTGTTGCTTGGGTGTCTCACCAAGTTCTTGAGAAAGTGCCTTATCGTGTGTGTGTTCCTCTAGTCCACAGAGAGTTCCTCCATGCAGTTAGTTATAGAAACAGCTCTGAGTATGCTCCTGTACAAGGGCCACTGAAGAAGCTGAGCTACTGGGAGAAGTTCTAGAGAGACCAACTTCTAAAAAAAATGCTTACAGATATCACATGCTCTCTCTGCAGAGGTCATTAGAAATGGAAAAGCATTGAAGTTTCACATGGATGGTTGGCTCTGGGTCCTTGGGATGTGAACCAGTGCTGCTTGGCTTGAGTGTTGCTAATCCAAACAGTAAAAGTATTATATTTTTAAATATGGAAAATTCCCCAAGGAAATTTTGATCTACACATAAAATATCTCTGAAATAGAAATATATTGATTGAGATCCTTTTGATTATAACCAACAAAATACAAATGAAACTAATTTGAAGACTTAGTATAAGCTTACTTCGGGTTTTGAAGAAAATTGGGGCAAGGAGCTGTGAGTAGTTCCTAAAGGAGACAGAAACTCAGGTGCTCCCATGCCTGCTTTGCCTCTTCTTGGCCTTGAAGCATCATTTCCTTGTGTTGCGGTTCTTCTATTCTGTAGACCTCTCAGTTTAACTTCATTATCCTTGGCAGGTCCCTCTTTAAGTCACACTGGTATGTGTCTGAAGTTAAGAATTTCTACAGATGTAATTCACTACATGCATATACTTTTGATGTCCCTGCATATATATGCTTCAGCTCTCTTAGCTGAAATCCAAACTTTACTGGTGAACAGTGGTTGTGAGGTAGATATTCACGCCTGAAGGGGACACCCCTTCCTCCCCTCCAAAAAAAAAAAAAAAAAAAAATGCAGGCTGTGGCAAAAATGGCATTGTTCTTGGTTGCCTACCTGGACTTCATAGTAAGACCCAATTGCTGAAAACACCACATACAATGGTCTCAAAACATGGAGAAATCAAGTTAGTACTGACTGAAGTAGGTATTCATGCCAGATACATTTACAGGGCTAAAACCATACTTTACTAACACAAAACTTTCTTTTACAACCCACTGAGTAATGAGGGGGGAAATTCCTTGAATTGAAGAAACAAGTGGTAAGTTCAACAAATGCCCTCTAGGAGAAATAATTGGGAAAAGTTAGAAATTAAGTATAAATTTGAATTAACACAAGTCCCATAGGAATAAGCATCCTAGGCAAATAGTCTCTTCAAATATCTGCTGGTTTGTGTGACATACCTCACCTCAAGCTGTTAGTCTGGAGTGTTCCATCTCCCCACCCCACCCCACCCCCCAAAAAATAGAGGCTGTGGCAACAATGGCATTGTTCTTAGTTGCCTACCTGGACTTCATAGTAAGACCACATTGCTGAAGACACCACATACATTGGTCTCAAGAAATAGAGAAATCAAGTTGGTACCGACAAAAAAGCTTCCTCTCTACTGGCTAGCTTTCTTATGACTGAGAGGTGCTATGCTATACAGGCTGCTGAAAGAGAAAAGTTACCAACAATCTTAATCAGATCTCAACCTGTGAGCTGCAACAACAACTGGCATGGTAAGATACATTCAAAGGAGCGGAAGTGGCACTAATGTCACAGGGGTAACCATTTGCTTTCTGATTGGTTTAAGTCTCAGTGCAGGGATGAAACACCTGACTGGCACTACAAATCTGAACAACGACCCAAGTTTTAAGGATCAGGAGCCTCACAGGGCCCAAGGGTAAACATGCTATTATTTGACTAGCTGGACATAATATCAAACTCCCTGTGAAAAAGATGCAAAGTGCCAGGTAGAAAGGTTATTTAGCAAATGTTTTTAAGGACTTGATTTTACTCTGGGAAGGGAGATGTCTCAAGAAGTGCAGAGCAAAGGTGACAAAGTATCAGTGTGGCTACTCTGTTCAGAGCAGACGGTGAGGAGAGGGAGGAAGGGAGCAAGGAAGGAAGGAAAATGCTATGGACATAATCTAGGCAACGAATGAGTTCAGTGGGAATGTGGAGTTGGGGAGATGTGAGCAGGTCCAGAATCTATCTAAAAGCAGAGCTGACAAGACTCCCTACTGAAAACAAGGACAAAACTTATGACCCAAATGTTCAGATGTGTGGGGTGCAAAGATTCTGTATTTTGCAGTGAATTATAAGCTGACTTTGCAAATTCAGGGTAGAGTTGGTCATGACAGGTGTGAGCTCCTCTCAGGCATCAGTGAGATTGTATGTAGAAAGGTAGGCACAATCATCCAGGTTAGGAAAGTAGGTGAGATTGGAAGCTTCATTTAGGTCATTTGCTATAGAGGCTTTTTAAAGCCACAGACTAGCTGAGCTCATGAAGAGTGACCAACCATGGGGAAGAAGAAAAGCTGAGCTCCAGGACACAGTGGAGGAGGATATATGCTAAATTCTCCATTTTTCTGATGAGGCTCAGACATGGTAAATAACAAGTCTACACACTTGGTAACCACAGCCCCACATGTCAAACCAGGACTGCTGAAGACATTAACCATGCACCACTTGGTTGTAAACCATGACTGTTTGTAAACCAAAGCTGTTCAGTGAAAACAACAGTCATAGAAATCACCACCGAGAGTCTGCAGAACAGTCTTCCAAACACCTATCTACACACAGTGTTTTCTAGGGTGTATAAATGAGTAAATCTTGGAAGAAGTCATAAGAGATGTTCTTCAGGTTATGTAGATGGCAGTAATACAGTCAGAATGCAGCAGTGGGAGACCCTCATGAGAGGGGCCTAAAGCACAATGGCTGGTTTGATTTCAACAGATAACTTCTATTCAGCTGACTGGCTGATACTCCGAAATTTGAATATGTCTAAAATAATCAGAGTTCTTTTACACAATATGGAGTCTTCCAGGATCTTGGCATCTGTCCAGAACTAGTCTGTGACAACATGAATTGGAACCAGTACTACCAAACAATGAAGTCTTCGGGCCTTCTCTGTATGCCACCTACATAAAACTAGGAGTCCTTACTGAATACACACATGCAGATGGACCTGGAGGTCTTTGGGAAGGATGTGTAGATTCACTGTATTGTTCAAGAGACTATCTGCACAGGAAACTACTGACAGTGCTTGTGGTTCCTCCAAAATGGGATGTTACAAATAGAAAAAAAAAAGACTATAAGCTATCTCATCAATGGATATCAAGCTCTTATAGAGAGCTTGATATCCATTTTACTTGAAATACAATTTGTATCCATTGCCTAAAAGATTTAATAAGACACACTGAGGTTAATCTCACCTGTGCCTTTTCTCTATTTTTAATATGTTACCTAAAAATGGGCTTGATTGGCTTGTAATGTTCACTGAGGACTGTCATGAGGACACACGACCTTGTCAGTGTTCTCAGTGTGGTAACCACCCCATGTGCTGCACTCCTGCTGTTCTCTGCTTGTGACTTCATAAAGACTCTCTCAGAAGACCTTCCAGTTATGTCTCTACATGTCAGTCTCCACTTCGAGACCTTACCTTGTCAAACTGTCCCATCTGGACCTGGAGTGAGTGCACCTGGCAGATGTCTGTGAACAGCTAACCCCTCTGTTCTCATTGCCCAGGGTCTCACAGATGATGGATTGCACAGCCCAGAATAATGTAGGCCACTTGAGGCCTGCCCTGATGTGTTCTCTATGACAACCACAGCTAGGCCCTTTCTCTAAGGATTAGCACAAGAGACAGATTGGAGTAAAACTCGTCACTCCAATTTACCACTCATTAGCAGGTTTATGAAGACCGGTTGTGAAAGAGATTGAAACACAAAGCTAATGTGACATTGTGAATTATCTCATTGACAGTTTTCTGTGCTGTGATTCACTCTCATTAGGAAAGGTAAGCAGGGTCTGGGTTATTACTGCACCATGTATCTCCTTCTGCTGCAGGACTTGTGGGTACCAAACAGTCACAATGATGCTGCACTTTTATTCCTGGCACTGAAGGTCCTACTTCCATTTCGTGTCCCAGATCTGTGATTTAGCAGAACCTGATTTGTACCACATATCCACACTGATCAGGTGTCATTGGTTCTCTCCAAAAACATTTGTTTTTATAACAATATGGTTACATTAAGGCTCCTTTATGCTAATAAAGTACTATTCTTTGTAGTGTATTTTGCTCATGCCATGTACCAGTTCCTTCGATGCCACTAGCTCCATGAAGGACTATTTGGTCACATCCAAGAGGCCCTGAGTTGTGTGCTACCTTGGTGACATAGACTGTATATACAATAAAAACCAGACTTTCAAATGTATTTAGAAATTCACAAGTTCATGCTGTCTATATCCACAAGTCTTTATATCCACAAGTCTTTGAGAACATTAGAGGGAGAAAAATATATTTATTTCTGTCTCATCAAATCCTTGAGAAAGTTCTTTACAGTGTCCAGGATCAGGTCCTCTTGGTCAAGTCCAGAAATACACTTCCTGTACTTTTTACTTTGATTGCTCTGATACAAGTTAATTTCACATCTCCTAGGTAGGAGAAAAATGTACTAATGCTGTTATTTCTCATAGTGCCGGGTTCTTTGGTGCCTTTTGAGGTGAAACATGATAGATCTTCTTGCCTCTGCAGCTCTCCAATGCCATTTATTTAATGTTGGTTACATCATTAGTCATGTAATAATGCCATCATTCATCGCACCACCTGTGAGTATTGGCTTCCGGAGACTCTCTCAAAGTGTGTTTCATTGATGATGGTCACAGATGAGGTTTTAACCCAGAATTCTGGGAGACAAATAGATCACAATTCATTATCTGATAATTAAATTCGTTGTTCAAAATTTTATAATATAAATGGAGAAACACACTTGTCTTCTGATGAACTTATGCCATTTTTCCATATTTCTAATGTGATCTCTTTGGATGCTTGCCACTTTTGCCTTCCACATACCAGCAGCAGAGAGAATATTTGAAGAGCCTATGGGCAAGGTGAAAGAAATGACCTCATTAATCAAAGGAATTGCTATCATCGAGCAAGTGCAATGGAAGATTGTCTAGGGAAAACATGGTGGCGACAACCTACCAGAGTCAAAGCCATTGACTAGAGAACCCTCAGAGAAGGTAAGGGAGGTTGCCTCAGGGAGACTACCTGTTACCTGATGTAAAACACTCATTAGGGTGGGTGCCCTGGTTATCAGGGGAAGACAGAGTGTACATGATGTTGGAGATACCTACCCTATCCCCATAGTCTTCTACTATTGAAGTCCAAAGACATTGACCACAATTGTGTAATATCTGGTGCAGAAGCTTGGACATAAAGCACAACTAGGAGTTGAGTTGGACCCAAGTCTATATGTAGCCAGAGCTTGGACTTATCTCATGGTGCTTAGAAGAACCATACACATATTGTCATGTGATCCTATAAAAGAAGCAGTATATTGGCCAGTGGGAGCATTTTTCTCCATGCCTCCATTCTGGCCTTGAATATAGTACACAACTCTGTGGCCCTCTCGTTGGCATGGCTTCCAGAGCTCTTCGGAGCATCTAGTTAACAGGTGAGAGAGTCAGAGAGGAAGATCTAAGACTACCTCAAAAGGAAAGTGGGGCTGTGACTCCTCCAGTCTTGTGTGACACCCTTTCTAAATGGCACTGCCAACTATGGTCTCTTGGCCATAGGAAGAAAAGTTAAATGTTTTAAAGGATATGGGTTATATCTGGACTGTTCCTGATGGAGCCACATGTTAAAGGCTTAGGTACCAGTCCATGATGTCAATGAAAGGTGATGAAACCTACAGAATGTAGGCTTAGCCGATGTCCTGTGTTTAAGGTATGTATTTAGGTCATATTCTTAGGACACACTCTGGAAGAGGATATTAGGGACTCTATGACCTCCATCATTCACTCTTATTGTTTCTTGGCAACCATGAAGTAGACAGACCTCCTCTCGTTGACACTCCCACCAAGATGACTATAGTACCACAGGCCCAAACTGATAGAGTCAAGGGACTGTGGACCAAAACATCTAAAGCGATGAAACAATTTGTCTTTTCTCCTTATAAGTCAGTTATGTCAGGTATTTTTTAAGGTGACAAAAAGCTGATTAATGCAGGAGGAGCCCAAAACTGTGAGGGTGTCTCTTCTAGGTTTGGATGATACTGGTTGAGATATATTGCATGTAAGAATTAAAGGGTTTGAAATACCTTCAAGAGAAGTCTAATGAAAAAACTGTATCCTCATGTAAAGCTGAGAAAAGGGGTATTCTAGTTTCTGGTGTTTCTATAGCTATGCCCACTCACCAACCCTGAAGGGGTATTTTCTGACATCTACTTTCTGTCAGGTGAACCTCATACCTGTGCCCTGGGTTCCCCTAACTCTCCTTGATCACCATTGCAGGTTTGCTCATTCATGTTCACATCCAGTTCAGCCTGGAAATAAAAACTGACTTAGGCATTTGCCATATTTTCTTCTTCCAAAACTTACTGCATTAGTGAAAATTTTCACATTCTATTCCTGGAACCTACATAATTCTGAAGCTGATTCTGCCCTGCATTACATTGATGCTGATAATGTAATCTAATAAAAGTGTTGGGTAAATTTTGGTGACAAGAGAACTTTGATGCCAAGTTGTGTATATCCTCTCTTTTTCTCTTCCAAGCAATGCATATGACTGCAAAGGTGTGACTTCTGAAGCTTTCAGACCAAGGTTCAAATTCTCCTTTCACAACTGAGCCAGTCTCATTCTGTTGCTAGGACCAAAAGCAACTCATGAGAAAAAGAGTTTATTTGGCTTACACATCTGGGTTACAGGATATCATTGAAGAAAGTCAGGGCAAGAACTTAAGTCAGGGACATGGAGGCCAGTGCCATGAGGGCACTGCTTGCTGGTTCAGCCCAGGCTCATGATCTACTGGGTTTCTCATACAGCTTAGGACAACCTGCCTGGTGCTCTCCACCATGGGTTTCTCCCTCTTGTCTATTTTAATAATCAAGACCACCTACCCAGTGCTGTCCACCAATGGCTTGGCCCTCTTTCATTCTTTTATTATCAAAACAAGCCCCCAGAGACATGCTCACAGGTCAATCTGAATTAGGCAATTCCTCAACTGACTCTAGGCTGTGTCAAACTGACAGTTAGAGCCACCAGGACAATGACATTTATTTCATCTCTCTGCTTTGATTTTCTTTTTTGAGGAATGGGGTTAATAATACTGGCACAGTAGGGTAATTACAAAGATTAAGTGGGATGCTGCATGTAAAGCCCCTGGCAAATGCAAAGTTGAGCATTCTAGATCATTCCATGCTACTTTGCTCTCTCACGTTCACATGCAGGGTGTCCTTGGTCGCCCGAGGCACATGCATATGCTCTCTCAGGCCCAAATGAGCCTCGCTCACACTCCCGATTTATTCCACACTTTGAAGTGAACTTACAGCCTTTGACCCTGTCAGTAATTACCTGTTGTTCATGACAGGAGGAATAGAAGATTATTTCAGAGATGAGCAACATTTTGCCTCAAGTTGGAAGCAACATCAGTCTTCACCACTGGTTGGCAGAAAAGCAAGCAATTTAAAACCACCATTCTCATCATTACTTTTACTGCTGTGAACAGACACCATGACCAAGGCAACTCTTACAAGGTCATTTAATTGGGGCTGGCTTATAGGTTCAGAGGTTCAGTCTGTTATCATCAAGGCAGGAGCATGGCACATCCAGGCAGGCATGGTGCTGGAGGAGCTGAGTGTTCTGTATCTTCATCTGAAGACTGCTAGCACAATACTGGCTCCCAGGCAGCTAGGACTAGGGCATTGAAGCCCAGGCTCACAATGACACAACTACTCCAACAAGGCCACACCTACTCCTACAAGGCCACACCTTCAAATAGTACCACTCCTTGGATCAAGCATATACAAACCATCACAGTTTATATATAAAAGTCTCCATTTATCCTCAAAATGGTACCTAAAATGCACCAATTTTGGAACCCATACTTAAAGAGAACACATAAGCCTTTTGTCTCACCTACACACCACCCCTCACTATTCTCTAGACTAACCAAGATGACTTACAGTTGATAGAAAAATGGATTGTATCTTTATCCCCAAAATAATAATGCCAAGCACTATTCTTTGATTTTTACTTTTCTACCCAGAGCACTCCCTGGAATTCCACGTATCCCCAAGTCCTTTTCCCTATCCAGTCCTTTGGAAGTAAACTCTCTACAGCCATATGCCAACACCTTCTTTCTTGAAATTAAGGTGGAAGATCTGAACACATGTCCCCTTGGGGTGGTCAGGCCTTTCTCTCTTCCTTAAGCTGTGCTCTGAATACCAGTGTCTGTCAAACGATAATGGTGATTACAATTTGCCCCATCATCCTCCCAAAACTCTGTGCACATGCTGCACTTGCTGCAATCCTGATAGAATACTCTAGAATATATGGTGGTAGTCCTTGAGTGTCTATATGCTCTTTCAATTGCAAATGGCTATGATGTGTATCAATGTTGAGAACCATTCTTGGGAATTGACAGTTGCTCCTGGATATACAATGAAACCTTCTGTCTTAATCACTGTCCTATTATTGTGAAAGACACCATGACCAAGACAACTCTCATAAAAGAAAGCATTTAATTGAGTGCTTATTTACAGGTCCACAGGTTTAGTCCATGATCATCATGGCATGAAGCATCAGACATGCATGCATAGAACTGAGTGCTTACACCCTGATTTGCAGGCAGGCAGAGAGACTGAGACTGAGCTTGGAATAAGTTTTTGAAACTTCTCAGCGACAGACCTACTCCAACAAGGCTGTGTCTCCTAATCCTTCCCAAAACAGTTCTGCTCTCTTGTGAT
Source organism: Arvicanthis niloticus (assembly GCF_011762505.2). Classification (NCBI taxonomy): domain Eukaryota; kingdom Metazoa; phylum Chordata; class Mammalia; order Rodentia; family Muridae; genus Arvicanthis; species Arvicanthis niloticus. The sequence continues at coordinate 132,890,838 of NC_047661.1, forward strand.
TAAGCATTCAAATAAGAGTCTATGGGGCCATTCTCATTCAAACCACCACACCTACCTCTCTGAAAATCCAGATCCAAGCATGGTCCCAGGCAGCTTTGCTAAGCTGTTCATACAACTCTATCATTTAGAGCACATACCCCAGAGTATGTAGAAAGCCATGTTGGAAAATTAGTGAGCACACTTCTCTTGTACAAAATAAGAACAATGTGAGGATGGGGATACCACATCAGAAACTGGTAAGCAGACACTGCCCTTCCACTGTTTCACACAACCACAGAAACATCCTAGGCATCCATGGCTGAACCCTCGGGTGTCACACTAATATGTGAGCCACTTTGCCATCATCATGCTTCTTTTCAGTTCTATTCAAAACACATTCAGGACCTGAGCTAAATTCTTCATGTATCCACACCATTAGACTAGTTCTTTTTTTTTTTTAAATCTTTTTTAAAATGAGGTTATAACACAATTAAAATATTTCTACCTTCCCTTTCCTCCCTCCAAACTCCCTCATGTACCCATCCCTCCTCTTCAAGTTCATGGCCTTTTCTATCATTAATTGTTATTGCATGCATAAATATATATGTGTATACATACATATTTATAAATATATAACCTGTAGTCTGTATAATATTGCTTGTATGTATATTTTGGAAGATGACCATTTGATACTAGGCAACTAATTGGTTAGCCTAGTTCTCAAACATGCCCATGGAAATTACTGACCCCAGATGCTAGGGACTGCACTTACTGCTCACAGCACAGCCCCGTGACTTCCTTTGACCAACAGAATAAAAATAAAGTCATACGACACATTGTGGAATAAGATAGAACCAGAAATGCACAGTTTAAGTTGACCTCATTCACTTTCTGGCCCCTTGGCCTCCTTATGATCTCCTTATGATCTTTGTTGTGTACCAGAACAACAAAGACACCAGAACGAAACATTCAGGATGTGGTTCTCAATTGAGACAATTATTGTAGGGCACTACATCCAGACATGTAAAGCCTCGAAATCATCTTTGGATTTCCTCCTCCTTCTACCTCTTCCTTGACCTTGTGTTGTATTTCATGATTACCTTGTCTTTGCTCCTCTGGCAATGCAGATGTCTGTGTTACCCGCACCACCCTTGGTTTTCTGAATTTCCATCTTTTCTCCTCCCATTAAAAGTTCTAATCATATTTCCTGACTCTGCTGGTTTTCTTTTTTATTTATTTTTTATGATGTAGTTCTCCATCCCTTGATTTTGTGTGCCAGGGTGTGAATCTTACAGCACCCTCTTCACTCACCTACAACCTGGGTTACAAGTCCCTCAAGTGCTTTCAGTGACCAAATACAAAAGAGGATTTCTCCTTTTGGCTCTAATATTTTATTTTCACTCTATCCTTGCAAAATGGAAGCTTATATTCTTGGATATATATTATGCACATTTTAAAGAAATTTTTAGGACTAGGAAAAAGGTTCAGTTGGTAAAGTGCCAAGCAAGCACGAGTATCTGAAGTCTGTCTTGTGAAGTTGGTGAGCTCTAGTTCCATGAAACCTTGCCTTAACAGAAGCTGAGAAGACAACTGACACCCAGCTCTGGCCTGTATTCACACACACACACACACACACACACACACACACCTGTGTGTGTGTACACACATTCACATACACGTACCTGCATACATGTGCACGCAGGAACAAGTACACATGTACATGGTGCATGCACAAAACTTAAACTAAAGGACATCCTGTAAGGTCCATTAACTAAGAATATTTCCATTTTAAAATATCCCAAATCCATAACCCTAGCTCTCACTCAACTCTGTTTCTATATTCCATTCAACTCTTGGGACCCTGAAACTCAATAAGCCGTGTTAGCTTAATCAACTACCTTCTGTGGTTTTTTTTCCATCTTGACTTTAAAATTCAATGTTTTTCTTCTGATGCAGATAGGAGACATGGCTGTACAAGAATCTTCTCATCCTGTGTTCAGGGGGCTGGACCACACTCCCTTCTTAGTATTCAAGATGCCCCTAACTTCTTGTCCTTTTTTAGCACAAAATATTGTCTTTCCTTAATCTATGTGAGTGTGGCCACCTCAGCTGGCTTGCTGTGGGCTTTACTGTTACAGCTGCACTCAATAAACTACTTTCTGAAATATGCTTTGTTTCTTATTTAAATAAACTTGAAAATTAAAGACCCCCAAAATTACACTATTTTTCTAAGGTTGAGAAAGGTTCTGCATGATGTAAAATTACTTCAGTATTTATATGCATCATAACTAATTGACTCTAAATGGCTTTGATTTCCAAGTGTGAGGCAACAGTCTGATGAATCACTCACTAATCCTTTTACAGGTCAATTCATGGCATCTTTTGATGAGCTACCTAAGGGTACAGTGGGTGAATGAGCTTCAGAAGTGAGAATTTAAGTGATGAACTGTGTGGAAAAAAAGCTTTTATAGTAACATTGACAGGAGATGGGAAAATCAAACCACAGGAATGGTTTTTATAATGGAGCTGATTTGCCCTAATAAAATCTAAGGGGCTCATATGAGGCAGAAATGGTGATATTCTTAAGAGCTGAAGACAGCTGTACTGTAAGTGCTAAAGCCTGGCAATGAGGAGTGAGTGAGGAGAGGGCGTTTAGTGACTGCGTTTACATCCGAGCAGCTGTTCTCCCACAATCGCTTAGCAGAGCTCCAATCACAACCGCCAGAGTTCTAATGATAGTGGAAACTCCGTGAAAGACAGGTTTCATGTGAGGAACGGCTGCCACATGCTTCTCAACCAACCCTGGTTAGTGGGTGTCAGTTATTCTCATCGCTGTGACAAAACCTGACAGAAGCAACTGAAGGAGGAAGACGTTATTCTAGCTCACAACATCCATCGTGCCAGGAAAGGCCTGAGAGCAGAACACGAGGCACCTGGTGGCTCAAGCCTGCAGTTAAGTAGGAAACATGGATGATGATGCTCAGCTCACTTTCTCCCCTTTAGTCAGTCAGGGACTCTTTAACCCAATCTAGAATCTCCTCTACAGATAGGTGTACCCAGAGGCATGTTCCCTAAGTGATTCCAGGTCCTGTCACACTCACTGTAAATGTCAACTCTAGGCACTCTCAAAGCCTCTGTTTGAACCCTGCACTTAACTGTTTCTTAATATTTTCCTTTCTTGTTCACCAATCTTCCTGTTTAATCCCCTACCCCATCAGCACATGGCTGTATAAGGGTTTAGACCTGGTCCCCCACCCCATTAGAGCATGAGCTATGTGAATTTGAACTTAGTCTGCTTTGCTTATCATTTCCCTCTAAGTACATTAAATAGTTCAAACCATATAGTAGACACTTTATTAAATTAACTAAGTGAATCAAGATTATATTTCCCAAGAATAAAAGCTAAAATTTAGGCTGGGGTTATGGCTCAGTTGATAAAACTCTTGCCTCCCAATTGCCTCCCAAGACCTGAATTCTGAACCCCATAACCCACACAAAACCTGGGTGTAATAGTGAACACAGTAATCCTGAGGTGACAAGAAGGGAGGCAGGGGTCTAGTCTAGCCTTCCTAGTGAGGTCCCAGGTTAGTGTTTGCTTTTGTCTTAAACGAAAGGAGTGAACTCTCTGAGGAACACCAGGGATGTCCTCTGACCTCCACATGCATGTATATACAAATGTACACACTCACTCATGTATGGTGAATACTCATGGACACACCTAGACATGCACACACACATAGATAGAGTTTGCTAACAGGAAAGAAAGGTCCATTGGCCTTCAAACCAATAGGACTATCCACCTTCAGCTCCATGAACCAAATTTGTGCAATTACTTTATCAGTTTAGAAAACTAAAAACATTTAAAAACAGAAAAACGTCAGGCCAGAGATGCATTAATGACATGATAACCTTCCCTTCAATACGAGATCAAGCAACCCTGTGTCAAATACAACTGAAATTCTTTTGGACTCATCTGGATTAGACGTCAGTCCTTAGTGGGGACTGAACTGGGTCTGCACATGCTTCCAGCTCCTCCTACACAGGTTCCAACAGGAAGGAGTTGTTAGCTAGTCAGAAGGAGGAGGCAGCATGGCTCTTGGTGTCCAAGAAGAGACCCACACTGCTATGAGGCAAGTAAAAAGGCAATCCTAAGGACAGAGGCATTGCAGAAATACCACATATGGCTGTAAACCAGTTAGGACTTGTCATTAAGCTTGAGGTTTCATTTTGTGGCTATCCTGAAACTGCCAACTACTAGTTACCTTTTAGATTATTACCTATCACAGGCATCTCTTCTTCCCTGGTATACCTTTGTCTGTCCCCAAGTATCTGTTCAGGGCTTTAAGTAAAAGGTGAAAACAGCAGAGAGGTGAGTGGTGGAGAGGTGGAGGTATGTGTGATGAAGAAGCATGAAAGTGCATGATGGAGAAGCATAGGTGTACAGGGCACAGAAGCACTCTGCACTTGGCCAGGGTTTTTATAGAATTTATTTGCAGAATGTAAATGTCAAGTGTAAGATCTCGAAATGGAGTATAAGATTATACTACTGTGTTTAATTCACAACAGCACTCAAAATGCTGCAATGAGACACATTAACACGCTGCAAATGGTTCTAGGTTTTGTACATGCAGATGGATCTTGCCAATGATGTTTAAGTGCTAAGAGTCAATAGGTTAAAACGACTGTACTCTACATGACATTAATTCAAGTTAAAAGTTTTAAAATGGTAAGTGCTCTTCTAAACAGTGATGCTGTTCTCTACCATACTGTCACACCATGCCCTTGTCGGGGGAAGTAAGCAGGGTAACAGAAGACCTGCCCTGGTGTGAGACCTGCCTGAGAGACAGAGTGCAGCATATTAGCTCACCATGCTGCCATTCCAATCACCACCTTCCCTCCTGCCAGGGGACATATCTGAGGAGGTTCTTCACACAGCTTCTGCATTCACACCTACACAAGGTCAAGGCTTGTCCACATGCAAGAACACAAGGTCATGCTGCCTCCATTATTATAAGATGTCCAAGATGCCCCTTAAATGCTTCAAGACAACATTGTTCTAAGGCCTTGAATTCCTCAACATGAACAGTTTCTAGGCTGAGACTTTTTTGCTCACTGTAATATCAGGAACTTAAAAATGCTGCCTGTATCACAAACCTTCCATTGCCAGTGTGGGATAGTCCAATCAGCCATTGCTTTTGCTGATTCAAACTACAAGCACACACTTTCCCTAAAGACTCAGTTCTTCCTTCTGCCATGTCAGAACCACTCCCTCCTCACATATTACTATCCATAAAATAAAATATCAGAACTGATATGTTATCATCTCTCAAGAAGCACTCCTATAAAAGCTTAAGCATTGTCAGTTCCTCTGAAGAAAGAAGATGGGGTGATGTACATATTCAGGGTGCTGGCTTTCATTTCTAATGGTAATAAAGGCTGTGGGTGGCTCCTCTCTTGCCTGAGAGGCACCATCTTATAAGAGGATGTCTGTGGTTGGCTTCATGGCTTAGATCCCCACAAGCCTTGAAATCCCTGAACTCCAGGCACACTGATGCAACCATGGCATCCGGGACGATGAGGTGGGTGATTCAGGAAATTCACATGGAGTTGGAGACTCATACTTAAGCTCTGCTATTTTAAACCAGGTATTTGCTCTGCCTCCTTTTTTAAAATATGTGAGACTGTAGAACTAGCATAGCTGTGCTAGCTAGCAACTGTTTTTATTGTTATTTCTTTGACAGATCAGTTATTGGTCCTTTCTAAGTACTCATGCTACAATAGTTAAGGGTGATGGACATGAGAAAAAAGGAAGAGGAAACTGAGGAGGAAGAGGAGAAGAGGAGGAGGAGGGAAAGGAGGAGGAAAGGAAGGAAGAGGAGGAAGAGGGGGGAGAAAAGGAGGAGGGAGAGAAAGAGGAGGAGGAGGAAGAAGAAGAGGAAGAGAAAGAGGGGGCACCTAGACATTGTAAACCATTCATAATGATTAGAACAAACAAGTAACCAGATGGCAAGCCATTAGAACACAGCTGACAGCTGGGAGCACCAAGACACTCCTCAAGACACTTGGTAACATCATCAACATCATAACTACCACAGAGAATTTGGAGAGACACTTAAAGCCAAAAACTCAGGATTGACTGGTATGACATTTGATCTGACTAAATATAATAGGAATTCACTTAATCTTCCTGTAATTGAACAAACATACTTGAAATAGAGATTAGACAATATCGTGGGTCAAGATCTCCAAAGACCAGCCTTAGCAAAGGCATCCAATGCACTTAAATCATTTAAGAAGGTTCTGAGAGGATCCATCCAAGGAGTAGGAGCAGGGCATGGAGGAAAGACAAAGAAACCTAAAGTGAAGCTCCATAAAATGTGTCAACCTCTATGTCAGTGTCTTATGCCTCGGGGTAGCCCACTGACATTCAGCCATTGATTGAGGGCCACCTGAGATGAAGGCCATTCCCAGGCATGTCTGGCTCTCTGGGTCTCTGGAAAACACTGTCATGTGTAGACAGGCTGAGGGAACAAGACACACTCAGTGGAGCTATGACAGATGTAGGAAGCACAGGGGAAAATGTTCACATTGCCCAGTAGAAGTGGGGTTCAGAAAGGCCAAGCTATGTCTTTCACTCTGGCTTTGTGCCCTTAGGCATTAGGTGGTTATAAACAACAAAAGGTAACACAGTGAAGGCATGAGTAGAGAGAGCATTTCCAGAAATTCCTTAAGAAGCACTGACCCTTGTTATGATACTTACCAGCCTCCTTTAATCATCCTTTGGATACACAGGAGTGCCTACAATATCTGAGTCTGGAGTCAAAGCCCCATTCTATTCCGGGATTATCTAACAGCCCTAAAGACACTATCAGCACTAAAACTCCATCAAAGATTAGCAAAGAAAGTCAGGCCACAGAATCTAAATTTGGTGAGCTGGAAACAATAATAAAAACATGTGTGCAAAGAGCCTGAAAGGGGTTCACATCTATTTGATGGGGGGTGGGGGGGGTGTATAGGCTGCTAGTTCAGCCCAAAACAAATGTTTGAAGATTAATGTTACTAAGCTGTGTTTTATCCACAAGTCACAGCAAAGTCAGGCATTCATGAAATTTGTGGATTTTCAGACATAAAAGAAACATCACCAGAGAAAGAGAAAAACACATGTGTGGAGGTGCTTGCTGTGTAGAACTTGAGCTTAGGAACCATGGCTAGGAATGAGAGAGAGACTCCAAGAGGTTGTTTTCTGGTGACCTGCCAAGCACCCTGAGTCAGCAGATGTCTGGATAATCAGGTGTCAACGGATTTTTGCTCAGCATTTGTAGGAGGATGGTATAGAAGGTGGGTTGGCATTGAAAAGCTAGATGCTTAGGGATTGCTGCAGGCGTTACAGTAGGAGATAACAAACAATGTAGTTAATACACTTCCTGGAGAGATTACAAAGATGAAGGAACCAGTCCAAAGGAAACTGTGTTGGTCTTGTAAGTTCATCCTTCTGATTGTGCATAGGTGATGGTTTCGTGACAAAACAATACACACCTCTATTTTTTTTTTTTTTTTTGAAGTTTTTGTTTTGTTTGGTTTGGTTTGGTTTTTTTTATATTTTATTTACATGTCAGATGCCATCCCCTTTCCCCATTTCCCCTCCCTAGAAAACCCCTGTCCCATGCCCCCCTTTCCTTTTTGCTTTTATACAATTTTTTTAAATGTTAATCAAAGGATTTATAAGTTTGGTAATGCTCAATCAGAAGCACACACCTCTATTTTAAAATCTTGAAGAGGCTTTATCGTCAAAGAACTGCACTTGTGTGAGACATCACTGGGATGAGACTGGAACAGAACTCCATCCAAGCAAGAAGGCAGAGCTAGCTCCTGAGACCAAGTCTTTCCGGCACGGGATATTGGAGAAGTAAAGGGATGCAGTGACTGAATACCTCACGCTGCAGGAAATGCTCTCCAACATGAACTAATTCCAGTGGCCAAATGATAATATTTAGCAATTTAAAAATTCATTAATGGATAATACAACAGAAAATCTACAAGTACCTGACAGACAGGCTCTGCTAAAGCACCGGTGGTGAGAGATGAGTTATCCACAGCACTGGGAGTCAGTTGCTGACAGAATCCGTAGTATTTATTGCCAGAGAGTACGTACAAAGGAGCAAGACCGAGTCCACTGAGCCATGCGGATAGAAAATGGAGAAGCAGGAGCTGTGGGAGGGCCAGAGTCCACCATGAGGCTGAGAAATGGAGGAGAGAGAAACAGGTGGAGGACAGCTCAACATCAAAGAGAACTATTTCAATTAAAGAAACGGAATAAGCCAGGTTAAGGGGAGACCAGAAATGGAGAATTAGGACCACCACCTGTCACTTACCAACAAGGGTACATCACTCTGAGATCGGCAGTTTGGGTCATCTCATCACCAGGGGAGCTTCACAACTTATACAACACATCCTGGGTGTCATAGGCTGCTCACTCAGTGTGACCTTGTGTCCTTGGTGATTATACAGGTGGCTGCAGCCCACATTAAAAAGCTTGCTTTTATACTGAAAGCTTTTATAAGTAAATGGAAAAGAAGTGGTTAATCACTCCTAAATAGAATCACCCTTATACCCATCACTATCACATGTTATAAGTGTACATCTGGCCAGTCCTTGGGCTTGGATACCCCAGTAACATCCAGTGCTAGGTAGGCTATTACATGATTTCAGTGTCATCAGGTGACATTTGATCTTAAGGGATCACTGTTGAACATGTGATCTGTCATCGACCAAAATGTCCTTAGGCTGTGTATAGCTGCAGTATTCAATATGTTGAAGAAAAAAAAAAAAGATACCCAGAATCAAAATGTGACCAGGATTACATAGGTCTGTTGATGGCCCCACTGTTGGCTCCCTATGTAAAGATCAGATTATTTAACTTCTTTGAGCCTCTGTTTGCACATCTGCAAAATGGGAAGAAGAGCACCTGCATCAGGGAGCTGTTAAGTTATAGAAAGTACCTAGAAGCCAGCCAATGACACAGGTAACACTGTATATCAGTAAGGAGGACTGTAACATGGACAAGATGAACCAAGGCCTAAGTAGAGGGTAAATTTGGAACAGAAAGCTCAAGTATGGGGTTATCACTACAGAAGCAAAAGAAAGAGCTCTCATTATTAACAATATTAGGTGTCTGAAATACCACTGTGTTTATTTTAGAAACACAGATGGCCAGGCAGATGTGCGCTGCGTGGGAGTGTGTGAACAGCAAGTGACATGAGCGGTAGCTGTGGTATTCATCTTGAACTAGACATCCTTCTTTCTGATTATGGCATTTGATGAAAAAAACAGAGACAGCTCCACAGAATACAAATCTTTATTTGTGAGCATGTTATTGCTCACAAATAAAGTATCAAATTATAGAATTTTATGACCAATTTTTGCTACTTTTTCTACTTGACACTGAGAATGTATTATGCATTTTTTTGCAACCCTATCACATAAACTTCTCAGCAATCCATGGAAGCAGTTCTTATTGGAGCCTCTAGCTCCTGAACAGGGAAGCTGAGATACTTGTTTTGGTTGTAAACCTAGTGAACATCGGAGCCAACACCAACCCACATGATTGGCCCCAGAGCCATACCCTTAGTTGCTGTGTATCATTGCTTCTCAGTTAAGGAGGTAATAAGTACCATGAGAGGGAAAGAATCTGTGCTGACTTACAGAGATCTGACACACTGCATTAGAGAGAAAATCATGCTCCCCCCAAATCCAAAGACTGAAGACAACCCTGCACCTCCAACATGGCTGTTATTAGAGACTAGACCTTTAGGGAAGTGACTGTTTCTAATCCAATCTGACAAGCACCTTTATAAGGATCACACCTCAGAACACACAGAGAAACTAGAGATGTGTGTGTGCACACAGAGAAAGCTAAGAGCAGACACAAGTAGAAGGGCAGCCACCTGCAAGCCAAGCAGAGACCTCCAGGAGAACAGGCAAGTAAAATCCTCTATACCCATTACCTTACACTTCCAAACACAGCTATAATAAATAAGTTCCTTTTGGGACAGCCTGAAGTAAGAGCAGCGTTCTGTCAGCCAGTTGCTCGTGATCAGGCCCTGTCATCAATGTGTACATCTGTGTGTCTTCGATTTCCATTTTTTCCTGGCCTATTATCATATAACATGCATGTGTAAAGTTGTGTGCCCACAGCATTTCAGTATTGTTAATTCTACACTGTAATAATTAACTTACAGACATCAAGGAAAGGAGTGGCCACCACATGAGGACTCAGGTTGTGCTTCTGGGAGAAGGCTCCTGTGTGTATAACATATGCAGGACAGTTGTGTCATCTGGAGAAGCCACAAGTTTACTGTATTAACTTGGAGGCTATGTGATGGTTAAAGGAGATGTGTGTGTGTGTGTGTGTGTGTGTGTGTGTGACAAAGGGTAGGCTTGTGGGGATTATGGTGGTTAACTTTGCATGTCAACTTGAATGGAGTGTCCAGATCAAACACATTCTCTATGTGTGTGCATCTATGAGGACACTTCTGGGTGAGAGAATCATTGGAATGATTCATGTGGACACCATTTAAAAACATTACTCATCTTCCCTAAATAACTAACAAAAATATTTCTATTTTTAGAGCTGGCAAGATGACTCATTGGGTAAAAGTGTTACTACCTGACTTCCACACATGTGCTGTTACACACACATACACACACACACACACACACACACACACACACTAAATACATAAATAAATAAGGAGAGGGGATAAAAAAGCTTTTTATAAAGTACTGAGTAAAGGGGCGAAGGAAAATTCAGTTTTCTCTCTTAGAGAACATTATGGCTCGAACCATTGACAGTCCAGAAATTTTGTAACAAGCCGTCAATTATTAGGTCTCCCTTCAGCTGGGGATGAAGCCGACCCCATACCTGGTTTGGCCAAGGAGCAGTTTACCAGTATCCTCAGGAGCTCTGCTTAAGGTTAACAGCCTCACTGATGGCTAAAATCTCTTCCGAATTACCCCCTGTGAATCTTCAGAATGACCTTTCTTTGCTTGTTCACTTGAGGTGAGTGGGGATGGTCAGAACCTCGGTAGATCTGAACAGCAATTGGTTAGTCAACCTGGCACTGTAGTGGATAATCTAAGTTACACACTAGAGGAAGTCAGGCCTGGCACTGTAGTGGATAATCTAAGTTACACACAACAGGAAGTCAGGCCTGGCACTGTAGTGGATAATCTAAATTACAGAGAGCAGGAAATCAAAGCAAAAGGCATGGGACCCCATGACAGACAATTGCAGTTGGTGGCACCTTTGGAGCACTGCAGAGTGATGATGAGCAGAAGGTATAATTCCAGTGACAAAATACCCAGCAGAAGCAATTTGAGAAGATGATACTGTTCTGAGGTGGAGTTTTAGAGGGCAGTCACTGTCCATCGAGGCTCCTCCCATCTCAGCTGCTGGCTCTGATTAGGAGTGGAGCACCATTCCCCAAAGGCCCGCCCCCTGTGACACACCTCCTCCAGCCATACCCCCATCACGAGCGTGCTGCAGCCTCCCAAAACACCATCACCAGCTTCGAATACATTGCCAAGCACCAGAGAGACATTTCACATGGAAACCACAATAAATATTTTCATTAACCGAATTAGTTTGTATGAGGACATACTATCTACCACGGAATTTACGCCTAGCGTGCTACAAAGAAAGGTTGTTTTAGCCTCACTAAATCTATAATGGGGGTGGGGTGTGCCCGTCTTAGATGTTTTCAGCACAGCTTTGAAGAGCATCTGAGTTATTTTGTTATGGTGAAGCTACACCTTGTACGACTTGATATAGTTTATAAATTCTCTTATCCCATCTATGTTCTCTTTTTAAAGCATTTTACAGAAGGTCTTTCCATATTCTGAAAATATTGCTGTGCTGCGAAATTGGCCAGATGATAATGCAATTCACGTACAAGCCACAGAAATGACACTGGCCCAGAAGCCTTCTGCCGGCTATGACGGCAGTAGGGTCAATGGCTAGCTGATGGCAGAGGAGCCAGAGCAGGAGCTCCGTGATCAAGAGATCTGGGCTACATCCCAGCCAGGCGGGCTTTCAGCTCTTTATTGACCCTGACCATGCCAGCCAGCCTCTGTCTCCAGCTCCCTACCTGTAGGCTTGAGATAAGAATGTTCTTATTTCATAGGACGTGTCAGAATTAGTGATTTGTTATTATGGAACTCGGTGGAAAACGGACAGGAGCCAGGTACAGGCAGGCAATGAAACTCAACAAAATAGTCTCACCCATCCGTTCTATTTGATTTATTTTTTCAGGAGAATTGAATGTTTTTACAGATTGCAGTGGAATATAATCGAGATATTTGCTGCAGATGTTTGGATAGCATTAAAAGTCCAAGCCTAAATAAATAAATAAGCATTAATCACAGCCAAGTCCATTAACCCTGTGTCATAAAATCATCCAAAGTATCAGAGACTTTCAGAGTAGAGGACAACGAGAATACACACACACTCGAACAAAGTATCAGAGACTTCCAGAGAGAAGAATACACATGAAGGGCAAAGCTCTAGTCTTGGTCAATCTCTCCAAGTAGAGAGCTGATTAGAATTTGTCAAATCAATTAATGGCAAGTCTAATAGTTGATAAATTTAGCAAGAAGACAAGGCTGTTAAAGGCGTCATTTAAAAAATAAAATAAGGGGCTGAAGAGATGGCTCGGCAGTTAAGCATGCTTGATGCTCTTCCAGAGGACCAGAGTTCCATTCCCAACACCATGTCAGGTGACTCACAACTTCCTGTGACTCCAGCTCCAATGAATCTGACATCTATGGCCTCTGATGCTATCTGCACTTGCGTGTACATACCTACATGCCCAAGCACATATCCATTAATTAAAAATAATAAAATCAAAATTTAAAAAAGAATGTATTTTAAAAATAAGATGAAAATTCTTATTGGGAGCCCAGCATGTTAGAACATGCCAGCAATCCCACATGTCAGAAGTTAAAGCAGGAGAATTCTTGCAATATCAAGGGCCTACTAAGGCTACATAGTAAGACCCTGTATCAAAATACCAACCAAACAACAAGAAAAAGATATCTCTTTTTAGATACCAAATACTTCACCCATGTGAGATAATGATTTCTCTGAAGCAATTAGTAAACTCCTAGAGGAAACATTGATGTTTATTTGTTTATAAGCCATATTCCAGATAAGAATTTATTAAAATAAATAGTTGTCGTGTCAAGACTGCCATTATCAGATCTCAGAACCGATGCCATAGGTTAAGCTGCATGGCCACAGAGTCTCAATATTTACAGTGTGACTTACTGTAGTGACCCTATAGGAATCTCTGTAGAAGGAAAGAACATGAATGAAACTTAATAATAATAGGGGCAATGCAACAGAAAGAGAGAAACAAGGAGCCAGGTGTGGTGACACACACCTTTAATCCCAGTACTCCAAGAGGCAGAGGCAGGAGGGTCTCTGAGTTCAAGGCTAGCATGGTTAACAAATGGAGTTCCAAGACAGCCAGAGCTACACAGTGAAATTCTGTCTCAAAAGGAGAGGAGGAGGGGGAAGGGAGGGAGGGAGGGATTAAGGGAGGGAGTGAAGGTGGGAGGGAGGGAGAGAAGAGAAGGAGGAGACAGGGAAGGGAGAAAGCTGGAAGAGTATTAGAGACAAATGAGTAGGAATTCATCCCCAAGTGTATTACTTCAAGGGCCAGCAATGAGTTCCAACCAATCTCAGGAACATTTGAGATGCTGAAATGGGTCGCCAATATTAATTTATTTCTGCATAACCAAGGTCCATGACAAACCTACAGTTATATAAATTGGAATTTATACCAGAAAGCTCTGATCTAAACTTTAGAGGACAGCAGACATTATTACTGTATGTGTGCTTCAGTTCAGTCCTGATAGGCTGAGCTTGAAAGTCTCATCCCATCCTTACTATACGAGAAAAATTATCCAAACCCTAAGTCAATGGGCGTTTCTGGTTCCATCATTAAACTAGGGCCCCAAGGAAAACCATTGAGATCATAAAAAGCCAGACAGGTAGGAGGAATCTCAGCAGAGATCTTGACTGTAACAGAAATTTGGGAGCAACGCTAATCCACCGATAGACACGGCTGCGGCAGCTTCATTAAATGCAGGCTAGCAAGAGTGGAAAGCTCCTGGGCCACAGTCCTGGGAGAGAACAGCAATACAGGGTTAAATTCCAAACACGATGGCAACCACTTTAATCATGTTCTGAGAATGTTTCTACCACAAAACCCTTTTAATGCAGGAAAAGTCTTTGCTAGGGCACTGCCTAACTTGGAGACTCAAATAATAAATATTTAGAAAAGTCTAAAGTCTAGTTGATGAAAAAGAAGGCACAACAAAAAATAAATTAAGAAACCAAAATGTAGTTTGTAAAGTCAGTAAAGTCAACAAACTCCTAGTCACAACACTAAGCAGGAGATAGAAGAGGTTACAGAGATGAAGCAAGACCTCCAAGCTGATCTCAGTGGCACTAAACAGCAATCAGTGCTGTGGGCAATACACAAGGGTGTTCACAGACACTGAATGAACAGATGTGCCCACTGTTATGGGGCTCGAGGAACCAGTGCAAAGTGAAGCCTCCTTGTGATTCCACAGATAATCTTGAAACTGACAAGCAAACGGCTGTTTGCTTGTGTCCTATCACAGTAGTAGCTGGCAGAGAGCAGGTGAGGGCTGTTAAGTTAATGCTCAGGTTCTCCATCTAAGTTGTGTCTCAGAGGTGTGGGGACACCTACTGGGCTGCACAGAGTCTCACAGGTGTGGAGGCATCTACTGGGCTGCACAGAGTCTCACAGGTGTACAGGAATCCATTGGGCTGCACAGACTGATTTTACACTTTTCATACTATTACTCTATTCTAAAAACAACAGTAAAGTGACATTCTCTTTTATACTTTGTATTTTCCAGGTTTCCAAATTATCCATGGTAACCCTTTATAAAAAAACAATGTCCAGGAAGAGCTACTTACCTGGGAGTGGGGAGGAAATCAACTGGTCTTAAAGTTATAGTTGAATAGGTTCTGACAAGTATATGAA
The DNA here is from genome assembly GCF_011762505.2 of Arvicanthis niloticus. Taxonomy (NCBI): domain Eukaryota; kingdom Metazoa; phylum Chordata; class Mammalia; order Rodentia; family Muridae; genus Arvicanthis; species Arvicanthis niloticus. The sequence goes on from NC_047661.1 coordinate 132,905,894, forward strand.
GCTGGTGATCATGACCACACGCAGGCTATAGAACATTCCATCTCCCCAGAGCTCTCTGGTACTTTTGAGCCCCACAGTTCCCATGCTCACAGGTCTGCTTCCCATTCCTACATAGCACAGATCCCTGTCTGGCTTCTTGGACCCATCGGGATGCTCTGAGATGGGCATAGGCCTTCCTTGCTGTTGACTGGTAGGACTGGATGGCACGGGAATAGCATGGTCTTTTTACTCAGCAATAAAGGGCATTTATTTGGATCATTTTTCTTTAGTACTTTTCCTTCTTTCCTCTCCCTCCATTTCCTCTTTCCCGATCCTTTTCTTTGTCTGTTATCATCAACACTGGTAAGAACTTTGGGATGCACATTTTTCCTCATAGGTCGAGAACTAGAAGAATTTCTCAGGACAACGGCGTGCATTCATTAACACTGCCAAGCTACTTTGCAAATCCTGAACTAGTCAATCTGGGTTTCCACCAACACCCCCTGAGTATTTCAGTCACTCCTGCTCGACACGACATGCAGGACTCTATATGGTTTCCATTTTTATTATAATAATACAAGTCTGTCCGTTCGCACTAATGTTTCATCATGCCTTTAAACCGAATTATCCTTATGATTAGTAATGTCAGTTGAAGCTCTTTTTGGTTAGGAAAGTAATCAAATATTTTGTTGTGTTTCTCTTACTGAGTCGAAAGACAATGCTAATACGTTCCAGCTGCAAGTCCCTTTCAAACAGGTTATCTTTTCATCTTACAAGTGATGTCTCTCAAGGAGCACTTTTATTCATCTTGATGAAATTCATCCATTTTATTTCATAACTTGCATTTCTGTAAAACATTACCTTTCGAGAGGAATGAGCTGATGAAGACTAATGTGAACAGCTTGGGTTGAGGCAGAGCTGTGAGCCATTTGTGTGAGTGTGTGACTACCTCACTGTTGACTGTGGTTATATCATGTGGCTGGAAGCAAAGGGTGCTACTGTCTGAAGACCAACCTGGGGAAGGAAACAGATATGCTCATCCTGCTCCAGCCTTTCAAAACAAAAGCCAACGCAGGAGGAATCATATCTAGTCAGGCAAGAAGAAAAGGTAAAGGAGATTCTCTACTTTGTAAAGAAAAGGTTGGAGCAATGAAAGACTAATCTAGGAAATGGATCAGCAAAACTATTACATTGCATTTCAGATGAGAAAGAAAAAAATAGTGGTATTAACATGAAAACAAAATCTCACCCAGTGGGCAACCCAGTGGGGAGTCTGTGAAATAAGCAAAAGCCTTGCTTCTGTCACATAGAGGCTGAGAACACAGCTTCTCATTATAAATTGCACTCTTTTTTTTTTTTTTTGCTGTCTTGCTATTGGTCAGCATGCTAGTATCCCACATCCTGCCAACTATACCCAGCAAGACAACAATACCTTTGTCAGTTTCAACTTACTGTAAATCTCAAGGAAATATAAACTGAAAAGCCTCAGGACATTACTAGCACCTGAAATCTAATTAAAAACAAAATGAGAAGCTGATCTGTGTTCTGAGTATTTTTGGAAATATCCTATTTAATCACAGCTCTCAACTAATTACCAATTTAAGGATAGAATTCAAAATAAACTCTTCTTCAAGACTGTAGCTTTGACACAGAGCTGAGGAGTTTCCCTCCATCAGGCAACTTCCCAAGGATAATTTATTCATCTCCTGCAGAAAAATAAATCACTAGGTTTAACATATATTGTAACATTATTTCTATAGAGTGGGTAGACTGTAAATGAAATACATAAAAACTCAATATTTGATACTTTCAATAAAATTGCAATGCAGATAGAGATGCTTTTCCAACATACTGAGAGCTTGATTTTTTTCTTAAGTCAGAAAAGCTCTCCTAAATTAGATTTTCTTTTAATTCCCCAGGATACTAAATAAAATAAAATAAGAGGACATCATGACTTCAGTAAGAATTTTTCTTTCAGATGTGAAAGGAAGAGATCCAATTTCCTAAATGGATTGAGAAGGTGCTAAATAATTTCAGCTCTATTTACAGTCTGGGAGAGTTTGTTATGTGTGAACTCCAGCCATTGACTCTCCTTGAACTCCTCTCAGTCATTCAACGTACACTGCAACTCAGGAAGCACACATGACTGCACAGACTTCTATAGCAAGTATTGTTCTCTAAACTTATGCATGTTTTATTACTCCACTACAAAAAGAGACAGTTGTTTTTCCCAAACCTGTGATACAAGCTCCTCACTAACACATGCCCACCCCACAAAAGTATGCCAGTTACACACCAGATACAAGCTACAGAAGCTGGTTCTCTCCTTCTACCATGTAGATTCCAGGAATCCAAGTCAGGTTGTCAGCCTCAGCATCCAGAAGATTTAGCCACTGAACCATGTTACCAACTGTCTTAGTTTGGGTTTCACTGTTATGAACAGACACCATGACCAAGGCAACTCTTATAAGGGAAAACATTTCATTGAGGCTGGCTTATAGTTTCAAAGGTTTCGTTCATTATTATCATGTCAGGAAGCATGGCAGCATCCAGGCAGACATGGTGTTGGAGAAGGAGCTGAGAGTTCTACATCTAGATCTGAAGGTAGGCAAGAGGAGACTTATTTCTGCAGGTATCCAGGAAGACAGTCTCTTCCACACTGGGTGGAGCTTGAACATAGGACCTCAAAGTTGACCCCAACAGTGATACACTTCTTCCAACAAGGCCACACCTACAACAAGCCCATAATCGTGTCACTTCCCATGGGCCAAGCATATTCAAACCACCACACCAACCAACAATTTATGTCTTATATATAATGCATATCTACTAATAAATTAATTTAGTTTTGGTTATTTTAATATGTTTGGTGTTCAGATTTTGCGTTAGGGTTAAAAGCTGAATAAAGGCATCACCCTTGCAGTATTGGGATGCTCTGAATTTGATTCACTCTGGCTGTTGAAGTAAGTTCTTTGTTTTCATGGTCTTTAATGTTTTTAACACATTTTTCATTTCATGTCCAGAGATTCATTTAGCATTTCTTGTCAGCAGGTCCAGCAGCCCCAGATTAGCTTCTGTTTATCGAGACAATGTCTTCAACTGACAACCTCATTCATGCCCTTGCCTGATAACCTGCTGACCACTCCCTCACATGTGATGACTTTCTATTCTCTGCTGGCTTTTGAAAATCTCTGCCCATATTTCTGAGTTTGATTACAGTCTGTCTTGGTGAAGATTCCATTCACTCCATATTCACATCATGTTGTGGGCTTTCTTTACTTCTTCATTCCTTTTCTTTCTGTCCTCCTTGTCTGGCAGTTTCAAGTGATGTATCTTTAAACTTATTGATTCTTCTGTCTGATCGAGTGGGCCAGAGACACTTTCTGCATAGTTTCAACCCATGGACTGTGACCTCTGGCTATAAAATGTATGCTTGATCATATCATATGATTTTAGAAGTTTTAATTTCTCTCTCTCTCTCTCTCTCTCTCTCTCTCTCTCTCTCTCTCTCTCTCTCTCTCTCTCTCTGTGTGTGTGTGTGTGTACACTATTGCCCTGATTTTACCTAGCTGTCAATGTCCCTATGTAGCTCCCCAGGATTCTTTAAAAGTGATTTTGAGGTTTTGTCAAGTAAAATATAAGTGTACATTTTTAGGTTGGTTTATTCTGTTAGTTTGCTCGTGTCATTCATTATCTTGTGATTAAGCATAAAAACACCTGCCCCAGAAATGCATCCTAAGGGTCTATGTGGGTTGCTGGTGGAGTCTGCAGAAAGGCAATCTATGAGTGATCCTGGAACTGCTCACAAGTAGCCTAAAAGCCCAGGGAACCCTCCTAGCACTAGGTCGGGCTTTGGTTATAAAGTGTTAGGTAGTTTGGGAAGTCTCTGCAGTGAGATGTATAAATCTGGGCAGAAGCGCATAGAAATGTAAACTTTCCTTCCTTCTCTCTTCCATGATATCCCATTTCCCACCAGGCTGTTGTCCCTGTTCTGGCTTCCTTGTGAAGGTGTCATTGCTCATATTGGAGAACTAAGATGTCACCTCCTGCCATCATGGTGACAATACTCCATCACTGGCCAATGCCAAGTTCAAGTGCAAATAGCCTTCCACAGATGAAAGCTAGGTCTCAGCTGTAAACCTCCAAAGTTCTGCTGCTCCTGTTCCAACTGACAGCTTCAGCCTCAGATTGGAGTCACAGTGCCTTGCAGCCATTCTGGAAGATTCCATTTCATATAAATCCATATCTCCCCCGAAAGGCAAAAATATAAAACATTTGTATAGTGCATTATTAAGTATGCACCTGACAGGTGAGGGTATTGACTGACAGGAATTGAGGAGTCCAATCACAGTTTTATATATCTAAATATATATATATATATATATATATATATATATATATATATATATATATTATATATCTAAATATAAGAAAGATTTCCCATGGACCAGCTTGTAGCGATGCACATTTCAAAACTGTTGCTCACACCAGTGCTTGAATGCTTGATGCTGAAGATGTCCTCATGTCACTGTGGCCACATCCCAGTGAGTAACTGCACTCACCAAATACAAATGTACCACACAAATGTGTCTGAAGTGTCACATGACACAGTGAGGAGACAGTGAGGTAAATATGGCGGGGTATTGAGAAATACAAAGGTGTGCCCGATGAACTCAATTAAAGTGCATTTTCCATTCCTGGCTCCTTACCTATACCTCAAAACTGCATGGAGGTCCCACAGGACTGAAAATGGAGAGAGAAATACAGTGGAAGAGAAGCCAAAGTGGAAACTATAGGAGATGCTGCTTATGGCTGCAAATAACCTGACCCAAATTTCATCTCATCATTGTTGGTCTCCCTGCAGGCTTCCTGTGGTTTGTCAACTTAGGAGCTTGATGTGCTTCTCTCCTGCTTCATTTCCTTTACTAATCTCGAAAATTCCAGGAAGTCCAGCCCTTGCTTTTCTTACCCCCCTTTTTCAGTTTTTCAGCACATCTGTATTATCGTCTTCATCATTATCATCATTGTTTACTTTTTCTTTGCTTCCACAGCTCAGAACCTGAACTTCATGGCTGACATCACAAGCCATCAGAAAAGATAATTGCTTGAGTGTGATAATAGTGACTGACAGCTTCATCTCCAAACTACTTCTCAGTTCACACTCCATGCATCGGGAACTGAGAGAACACGACATCCCTGTCAGTAAAACAGAAGGGCTTGGTGACAGTGCTTCAGTTGGATTTTTCACCTGGCACTCACCATGTTAGCACTCAGTTAAAACAGCTCCGTCCATTCATTCTTCCAAAGCAAGAAAAACAAAAAAGCAAAAACAAAAACTCCTGATGTTCCAGACATGTTCAATGAAATCACACACATATGTAAAAAAAACCCTAGAATTACACCTGGTCTGGGGTTTTCACCCCCTTCAGAACAACCTGTCTCCTTTTATTGCAACATTTGTAACTCTGTTTCCAACAATATGTCAATCACAGGTCATTTTCTTATACAAGTGAGTCATTCTCAGCAGAGAATGAGCATCAGGCCCAATTGTCAGCATGACATGTCACTCTCCAGAGTACAGCCCAAAGTGCCTCAGGGCCTCCAAAACCTCCACAAAGGAGTGCTGAACACTAAGCAAACTTCTGAAAGCTGTGAGCCCCACTCGGAAAGCAGACTTACAGATTTCCCAAAATTTGTCTGAAACAAAGACCATCCTTCCTCTTAAAGACATTCTTTTTCCTTCCGAAGGACATTTCTCGACCTTCAGAGGACATTAGAGAGTGGTGATCAAGGATATGAACCGACTAGAAAGTCAAGTGCAAACAAAGTGTTTAAGTCTTTCTTCTGCCGGGACTGGCCAGGGGTTTCGAGAGATGTCGACAGATTCCCTAAACATGCTGAGCCTCAGTTGTCTGGTGTACGAAGTACAGAGGCTATGTCTCTTTCAGAGCAGTTGAAAGGATGAACGAGGCTGTACCATAGCATACTAAGAGAGCATACAGTCTTCCCATTACTTTGTCATTGTTCTGCAAAAACAATTTAGGAGATGGAACTGATCATCAGATAGCACCTTCCTTGCACACAGCCATCAGCTGTTTCAATGCCTGGGCTGAGTATCTCCAAAACAAGAGCTCCAGTCTCTCTTGGTGGGATACCATTTTACTTCAGAAAGGGCAATTCCTGGGATGCTTCTGCATCTAAAGTTCTAGTGTGAGGGAAGAGAAGGTACTTAAATCCCATCAAGCTGTATTTAAAACAATAAATCAATTGTGTCAGAATGAAAAGTATTGAGGAACCTTTTCAAAACAAGGACATGACAGCAGTTTTCATCTTTCATCTGGTAAGTCTCATAGTGAACCCCTGGTCTGCAATAAGGATGAAGAAGTCTTGTTCTTTCTTTCACATGGCAGCTGACCATACTCTATCTCCAGCCATCCTCCTGCCTCACATACTGGGTCTAGTGAATAGAGAACATCAGCACACCTGAGTTCTTAGTCCAAATGTGGATCAGAACCAATGCCTGGCCTTCTTCCCAGGCAATAGGTCTCTCTAGTTCCAGCCTATGCTGTAGAGTTTTGGTTAGTTCCTTTAGTTCAGAACCAGTGCTGTGGGCCCCAGTTAGTTCTCTTTTGTACATCTGGGCAGCTTGAAAATAAGGCCCCAGCAGCTAATAAGTGTAACTTAGCTGTTTCATCAGCCAGTGTTTGCACATACACTTCTGGGGAAATGCTGAAGGGAAAGATGGCTATGCAGGGCAAGGCATAGACACCACAAGCCTTGGGCTAAACCCTGCCTGCTTATCAGACTGACGTCAGTTCTTAACAGCCTCCCTTCCTTTGCTGTGAGCAGCTCTACCCAGAAAGCATGAGAACAAGAAATGGGAATAACACAGATAGTAAAAGGGAGCTCTAAAAACAACAAGGAGTGTGTGTGTGTGTGTGTGTGTGTGTGTGTGTCTGTATGTGTGTGTGCATGCACGCGTGCACACGTGAGCACACACACATGTATGTACAGGAGCGTGTTTGAAGGGTGAAAAGAGAAGAAAAAATGTTGTAATTATAATCTCAAATATATAAAAAGTGAGTACCTCTTTTGCTTTTTCAAGATGCAAGCCTCTCACAGGGAGGTGGTGGACTGAATCCCCTGAGGGAGGAGTGCAGGAAATGCATACAGACATTCCTGTTTTCTGAGATTACACGCTGGTCAAACAGGATTTTATTCCCCATCTGTTTGAGTGATAAAAACATACAGATTCATCTGAAAAAAAAAAACATATTTACCTTAATAAACAAGTTTTAAGAAGGAAAACATATAAGTTTGTCACCATGGTGTGTATATAATCCTGGAACTCAGGAAGTGGAGGCAAAAGAATCTGTCAGTTCAAGACCAAACAAACAAATGCCAAAAGGGAAAATCTGCTTGTGGTGGTTTGAGTAGGTTTGGCCCCCATAAACTCATGTGTTTGAAGGCTTGGCCCATTGAGAGTGGCAGTATTAGGAGATGTGGCCCTGTTGGAGTGGGTGTGGCTTTGTTGGAGTGGGTGTGGCCTTGTTGGAGTGGGTGTGGCCTTGGAGGAAGTGCATTACTGTGGAGCTGGGTTTTTAGATTTCTTATGCTCAGGCTCCACCCAGTTCGGAAGCGTCTCCTGGATGCCTTTGAAACAAGATGTAGAACTCTTGGCTCCTCCAGCACCAAGTCTGCCTGTGCACTGCCACGCTTCCTGCCGTGATGATAATGGACTAAACCTCTGAAGCTGTAAGCCAGCCCAATTAAACATCTTCCTCTATGAAAGTTGCCTCGGTTGTGGGTGGTGTCTTCACAGCAATGAAACCCTCAGACAGTGCTCTGAGGTAGGAGGAGCACACAGGGATGATTGACAGCCTTGCCGCAGTCCTACCCCTCTAGACCCCATCTGTTCCTGAAACTAATTTTGGCTGCCTTTATGGTGATCCTAGAGTGTGAGGAATTTAGCAATTCTTATGCTCAATTTTAATCCTCACCTAAAATCTGAGATAAGGAGAACGTCCCATTTAACAACCTATTAAATTGATATGCTTGAGCCAAATCGGTAAATGTCAATAAAAACAGCCTATATAAGAAAGGTGTTGAGAATGCTAAAATAATCAATGGAATATCATCAGTAGTGTTTTCTCCACAATTGGAAAAGTACCAAACCTATGTGCCACAAGTAGTTCCAACTTCTCAAAGTCTTCCTTATGATTGGAAAAAAAAAAAAAAAAAAAAAAAAAAAAAAAAACCCACGAAAACACATTGTATTTAGAAACTAAACACATTGTATTTAGAAACGCGTCTCACTTGGTGGAAATGCCAGGTAGAGCAGTGCCTCTGTGGAAATAAGATTCACAAGTCGTTTGGTGCCTTTTCCTTTAAAATCTCTGCCTTGGCTAGGTGTCCCATTTGGCTCTCTGAAGCATTCCCAGCCTTCTGGAATCTCCTCTGCATCACAGTATGGCTAGGAGCCTGAGTATTGACTGCATCTGACAGGCTTCCTTGCCAGCTGCTTTCCCACTGGGCTCTGCCATGGGGGGCAGGGCAGCATGTGTATGGATATGGGTGAGTGTAAGTATGTATTTGTGAATGTGTTAATGCAAGTGCATGTACATGTGCCTTTCAAATTATGTGAAAGATGATAAAGAATGCAGTCTGCAGGTTCCCCTGAGGCAGCATGATTGCATTCCAATGTGTGTGAGTGTGCGTGTGTGTGTGTGTGTGTGTGTGTGTGTGTGTGTATGTGTGTGTGTGTGTGTGTGTAGGAAGGTAAGTGTGTGTGGATGTGTGTATATGTATGTGAATGTAAGTCTGGAGTGACTGTGTGTGAATATGTATATGGGAGTGTTTTGTGTGAGTGTATGTACAAGTGTGGAGGTGTATGAGTGTGTATATGTGAGTATGTGAGTGTGGAGTATAGGAGTATATGTGTACGTGGCTGGGTGTATGAGTGTGTATTAATGTGAAAGTGTGTATGTGTGTGTGCTCTGCTTAGGGCAGTACACAAAAGCACCATCAGGAAAAGTGCAGGCTGCAGTTCCTTCTTGGGCAGTTGTTTTCACAGTGATAGCAACCTGGAACCTCCTACTGCTGAGGGATGGTGAAGCTCTAGGCTCTGACTCTAGCAGAAGCAGAGTGAAGCCCAGTAGCAGGACACCCTGTGTATCTGGGTTTGAGTGTTGGCTTCTGATTGCCTGGGAAGGAATATGAGAGCTGCAGGAAAGCAAGAGCTCTGTCACCTCATAGCTCTGCAACACGGTCCTGACTGGCTCAGCTGGACAGTGGTGAGCAGAGAAGTTCAGTGGTTCCCTTTTGCCCCTTCAATTCTAGTGGTGTCATAAAAATTTTTTAGATTTTTTTCATAAAAAGACACTAATACACCATTGCTTTCTTATTTTTGTTAGAGATTGTGTGTGTGTGTGTGTGTGTGTGTGTGTGTGTGTGTGTGTGTGTAAAAAGACTAGAGGAAGGCATTGGATCCCCTGGAGCTGAAGTTAGAGGATTAGAGGAGGGTGAGAGCCACTCAATGTGGGTGCTGGAAATGGAACTCAGGTCCTCTGAAGAGCGCAGCAAGAGCTCTTGACTACGGAGTCACCTCTCCAACCATTCTTAACATTAGTGAATCAGGTCACAAGAATAAAGCTGTATGTTTCTGTTACTTTTTCACATAGGGAAGCACGTGTCCACTGATCACCTCAGAATCTTATAATTGAAAAGTCATTTGCAGAGACACAATTAATGGAATGGCACACACTGAAAGGCTTCAGGAAATGTGTTAAACTTGATTAAACACGTCTGATCCTAAAATACCATTAGCATAAGCATAAAGAGTGAGGGGATGTGCAAAACAAAACAAAGAATAGGAGAGGGAATGAGACAGCGAAGACTGTGAAGAAGAGACACTAACACTAGGGAAATCCACAACAGAGTGGTTCAAGTGGAGAACTCCCAAACTGCCTCAGAGAGTTCCAGAAACAGGTGGCTGTGCAGGCAGGACTTGGACTGAAAATCCGTCGTACCAGAGAGTACGCCTCAGCAGACTTGCTTTTCTGTGTGTGCTGCTATATCACAAGGCCTGTGCCATGAATTAGACATAAGCCTGGATGGCATAGTTGGCATTTTGTTCGGAAAGAAGCCTGTTCTGGAGGGGCGGCAATAAGTTGTGTTTCATACTAAACAATGGTACACCCACTTCATTCAAATGAGTGGGGCTGGGTTCTGCCCCCCAGAAAATACAGAAAAGTCTCCAACAGGACAACTTAATAGCCTAAGAGACAGTATCCACTCCATTGATATTTTAGAGCCCCCTAAGCAGATCAATCTGCAGTCATCCACAAGCTCCCTGTGCACAGAGAACTAGAAATGTTTTTCAGATCATTCTACCTCAAACAGATTTAAACGTCAAAGCATGAGGAGGTACTAAGGAAAAGTTTCTAGATTTACATACAAAAATAAAGATAAAAAGAATGAAAAAAATCAGAGAAAACAAAGTAATCAGAAATTCTCCCTAAATTATAAATATTTCTACAGGGATAAGAGAAACAAAGTATATCCATGACATTAAAAACAATAACATTTGCAGAAAATAAATATCTATGGAAAAATTTTAAGTAATTGAAACTACTCAGTAAAAGATAGGTGATAAATTAAGGATGTGCTTTTGAAAATGTAAAGGAAAGGGGATAAAAAGTAGAAGAATAAATATGTATTTTTATTCAGGCAGTTGGCAATTATTGTTGAAGTAAACTTCCAATAGAAGTTTACTAGAAAGAAAAAAAAAGTTACCAGATTTAACAAAGACAACATAAGTGTTTTACATACTAAAAGTTTACCACTGAAGTCTAACACAGTACATGATTAACATAAACCTCTTTGAGAAATTTCAAAACATGGAGAGTAAGACAAAAAAGTTCCAAAAATAGAAACTAATCATCCAAACATCAGAGAAGCATCAGATTGAACAACTGCAAGAAGAAGTGGGCAGAAACCAGTAAAACACAGTGCCCTGGTTTCCTTCAGACTCTGTGACAAATACCATGAACAAACGCAGGAGGGGAAGTTTGATCAGCTTCCAGGTCACAGTTCGCCCAGGGAAGTCAGGGCAGGAAATCAACCAGGAACCATGAAGGAATGCTATTTGTTAGCCCCCTCAAAGCCTCAGGCATAACTTTCTTCTACAGAGAATGGGAGGAGTGGGTAGGGAAGGGGGGTGGGCAGATGGTGGGAGGGACTGAGAGGAGAAGAGGTGAGGAAAACTTCAGTAAGGATGTAAAACAATTAAGTAATTAATTTTTAAAGGAACTTTTAAAAGCAAGACTTTAAAGATTCTAAAAAAAAGTTATTTCTAATGTAAAGCTCTTTCCTCGGCTACATTTTAATTAAGCTGCATAAGTGAAACTTAATTAAGTTTGACTAGTATCTCTCACCTTGCACAAAAATTAACTCTAAATTGATCAAAGATCTAAATGTGAAAGCTGAAAAAATAGAAGAAAATGTAGACAATACCCTATAAGAAATAGATGTGGGAAAAGACTTTCTGAATAGGATGTTATTTGCACAGGAATTAAGGCCAACAGTTGACAAATGGACCAAATAAAAACTAAAACTCTTTTACACAGCTAGAAAAATAATCAACATGGTGAAGAGGAAGTCTACAGGGTAGGAGAGAATTCCAGCAATACATCATCTGACAGAGGATTAATAACCAAAATATACAAGGAGTCAAAGAGTTAAAAAAAAAATGATCCACTCAAAAAATAGTTCTGGGACCTGAACAGAGAATTCTCTAAAAATAATGATGGTGAAGAAGAAGAAGAAGAAGAAGAAGAAGAAGAAGAAGAAGAAGAAGAAGAAGAAGAAGAAGAAGAAGAAGAAGATGATAATGGCGGCTAATAAATATCTCAAAAACTACCATCCCTAGCAATTGGAGAAATGCAATCAAAACAATTTCAAGATTAATCAGAAAGACTAAGAGGAACAAAACAACCAATAACAAATGCTGAAGAGGATGTTGGGATAATGGAACTGTCATTTGCAAACAAGTACAGCCACTCTGGAAATCAGTGTAGAGAATTCTCAAAAAGCTAAACGTAAATCTAGCATATGACCCAGATATATCCACCCCACAGCACATGTCCAAAGACATCATACATCACAGATGAAGCTCTATCCACAACAGCTAGAAAATGCAAACAACCTATATGTCCTACAACAAACTAATGGATAGTGAAAATGTAAAACAGACACACTATGTAATGTTATATATTAGTAAAACAAAATCATAACCTTTTAAGGTAAATAGATGGAACCAGAAAACATCACATTGAGAGAGGACACCTGGACCCAGAAAGACAAATGTAGCATGTTCTCTCTAATCTGTGGGTCTTAGTCTCAAACCTTCGGATGGAGGTATGTAACCTGGAATGACAGCAGAAGTCAGGAAAGTAGAATGGAATCATTAGGAATGACAGGATTTGAGTGATATGAAGGAGAAATGTGAAAGGGGGGACCTTTCATTGGGGGGGTAGAGACGGTCAATACAAAGTTGAGGGAGGAGGGGAAAATAACACTAGGGACTTTTGAAAAAAAGTCATAAGGAATCATATTGTTTTTATTTATCTAAAACTACATATACTATACATAAGTGTGTATAAATCTATTTTAATCAAGTTATGCTACTTGGGTTGACAATGCTGCCTTCCAAGAGCTATTGACTATCAAATTAAAAAAAAAAAAAAAAAAAAACAAAAAAAAAAAAAAAAAAAACCAAAAAAACAGAACCAGGCATGAGAAATCTACTTTCATCTACTTATTGTAGTTGATCAGAGCAGTCCAAGAAATTCCCAAGCACACAGAGTTTTGCTGTAGCTAAAAGATAGTGTCTAAATTTACAAACAAAACAACAAAACTCATAGAACAAGTACTAACTGTGTCAGAAACAAAGAATCCATGCTGGCATGCGGCAAAAAGTACTGGGAGCATCTGGCAGGGGGCGGGAGGCAGGGGGTGAACTGGGGCTGCTGTTGCATTTACCTGCTTATTTACTGCTCAAGAACTATTTGGCCTCTAAAATAAAACACAAGTATTGCTTTGAGAAAAAAATAAAATAAAGTATTGTAAATGACATCAAACATCAGACGTTCTGATAATTCTACACAGGTGCAAGACCCTTCCCAATATAAGTGGATGGTACAGAAGTGTAACTCCATGACAGAAGGTTTGTCTACATGCGTGAGGTCCCAGATTTCATTCCCAGAATCAATGAAATAATGACAATAATAAACTGGAATTTGTAAAGGTCAAGCTATATTGTCTCTAGAAATGAAGCAACCACTCAGTATGCTTCCATGTACCTCACATTTTGCATAATGTTCAAAAATAAATTTTACTGAAGAACAGATAAAACTTTTATAAATTTGAATATAGTGGACATTGAATAATTTTGGTTACTGTTTATTCTGATAAATCTACTTTTCTTGTTATAATTAAATAATAAAGCATCCTAAAATGTAATGTCTTACAATGTTTTATGATCTTGTTTTAGTTCTGAGGTCTTCCCTCAGGTCCTCTTTGAGGGCTGTGGAGATCCACAACAAGTTGTGAGGTCCCTGTTGTGTTGGATCTCAAATGAGACAATCACTCAGAAGACCTGTTCACATTCTTTGTTTGCAAGTTGGCTTTCATGCAATATGGCTCCCAGACTGTACAAAACTTTTCTTTAATGATGTAACCTCAGGAGCCGTCAAAGGGAGCATCACTTCCTCCACAGACACAGTCCAAACCCAAGTCCAAAGCAGGGAAGCACGAGTTTTCTCAACAGCAAGGCTTCCAACTCTGTGTGCTGAGGAGCCTGGGAGAGGAGACCTTGACTATCCTGAAACACAGGTCCCATGTGTCTGTGTTTCAGTATGGAAAAACTTGCACTCACAAAATGCTGAGTAATAATTATCTTCTAAGGAGTTAAATTCAAACCAGCTTATTTCAAACTGGAATGTGTATACTATGAGCATGTGAGCAATTTCAAAACTATAACTTCTATAGTCTAATCTTAAAGTACTTTCCTGAGAACACTCATGACAGCTGCTCCTGTCTCTGCCACACTTAAAGAAAAAAAGGGAGGATGGGGCCTGTCTCTTACTTGACCACTTACTACGAATGTTGACAACAAGTGGAGAAACAGCTACAAACAGCAACTAGCTGCAAACAGCAGCTCAGCTTAAAATATTGGAACTGTGCTGAGAAAGAAAACGACTCTAATAACTGAATAATGATTCTGAAATTGGTTTCAATTCTTTGTCTTTAACACAGTTGAAAGAAGTCCTAATTGAGCTGACAGCTGGTGGGTCATTAAAAATAATTTTGATGATAGATAGTGATGTGATTGTGGCCATATAACTTGGAAGGAGTTCAACTGTTTGAGTGGCTCTGCTAAACCAGCAAGCCATTCCTATCTACTTATTTATGGAGTGCATCTTCTCGGATCTTACATCCACAAAAAAAAAAAATAGAATAGATTGATGCTGTCATTGTGTCCTAGCTATAAGTAATATTCAGAGGCATATGTTTATTGAACAGAAATAGCCCAACTGTCAGAACAATGGATATATATATATATATATATATATATATATATATATATATATAATCTTTTTATGTTTATCTGAATGCAAAAGTATTTATGTGTTTTAGATTCCGTATTATTTAAGTACACTAAAGCTTTAATCCAGAAGTGTTAGCATCTACTTTCTCATGGTCACAAATTTTAATTACTTTTTCATGTACATACATTTTCTATTGCAAGAAGGGGAAGATCCCTAAAGGAGTTTTAGGCAGAGGGAATATACAATGCCTCTCATTGATGAATCTGTCAAAATGTTTTAATCTGGACTTTGAAAGAAACCTAAAGAGATACTTTTCAAGATATAATCAAGTCTTAAGACTTGATTTTTGCATTAAGACTTAAAAACAATCTGTAAATATATATTTTACAATTATTTAAGGGTAGAATGAGAAATTGTAGAGGTTAACAAGAAGGATATGAGGAACACCTTCAAATCTAAGATCCTTTATTTATATTAAAATAGCTTTCTGAGAAGCATGAAGCTTGAACCTAATTTCACGTAATTTTCTTTGGTCTCTCCAGGAAGATGTTTTTGACCCTCTTCACATCCTACACAGCCCCTTAGCTACCCTACTGTACACGTGTGCAGCTGTGAGTCATGTGAGGAGCATATGCCCTACTGTACATGTGTGCAGCTGTGAGTCATGTGAGGAGCATATGCCCTACTGTACATGTGTGCAGCTGTGAGTCATGTGAGGAGCATATGCCCTACTGTACATGTGTGCAGCTGTGAGTCATGTGATGTCAACTCAAAAGGAAAATTTCCTTCAAATACAGCGGACTAGTATGACTCGATATTATTATATTCCAAAGTCCAGCTAACTAGAACTAGTTTACTTTGAGTTTGGTTTTTAACAAATAGAAAGTAATATACCTATAGTCAATATTTCAAATAGCAACCTTCAGAGGAATTGGAATATAGAGACACATTTGCCCATTTCTTTTGAAGATTATTGAAAATGTTGATACATAAGACTTGGGAATCCACATAAGAGTTTTCTGCCTCGGTGCCACCTCAAAGAGTCTTGAGGGCATTATCAGTCCAGTGCTCACAGTGTAGATCTCATTGTCTGTGAGTGGGTTGCTGAGCAGAGGAAGAAAGTGGGATTCACACTTCTGGTGAGTCACTCAACAATCCTCTCCACTTTCAGCAATTTTCAATAAGCTGCTAATTTATATTTGAGTTCTAGCATCTGAACAGTAGTTTCCGGTCAGTGAGGACTCCTCTGACTGCAGCCATGCTACCTCAAGTGTACTGTAATTTAGATTCATATGCCCAAGCTACTATGCCAGGTCCAGTGTGGTCTCAGCAGCACCCTTGCTGGTGGGGAACCAGGACCTTGGCTAGCTGTTGCCCTAGGCTGCAGGCAGCATAAAAACAAGCAAATGCTGCTAGAAATAAACAAAATGAGGGCTGCTGGGTAGTATGAAAGACTGTTCAAAGAGCATACAGAAGGGAATATGGCTATTACACCACAGAAGACAGACAAGATCCCTATGCCAAGAATGGCAGGACCACCTTGAAGTGTTTATTTTGAGTCCGTGACTCTATTACTAAATTAATCCCCAAATTCATTGGTTTAGCTACTTAAAGGTCTGTCAAACATTGTGTGGAATCCTCTAGAGAAATTGACCAAATTCATTTGTGACTTTTTGCTATTAAACATTTTAAACTGTGTGGGTTGACAGCACAACTAGGTGATGTCTATTTAAGAAAAGATCAACAATTATCTGCTGGCTTGGACCTCCCAGACAGACACCTCCAGGGTTAAATGCACCTGGTTGAAAGGATGAAGTGGTACACTGCTCACCTGCTCACCTTAGGGATGGCTTGGGTCTCCAGATTCCTGGCTTAGCCAACCTAGTGTCCAGTCATTCCTCTAATTGTTAAGTCTAACGCATCCTGATCCAGGCTTTGGCTCCCAGCTGCCCATGGTCCAGAGCAGGAATGGCCTTTCTGTCACTGTAGTGGGCCTCATAAAGGGCTCCCCTTCTCCAGTTGGTTAACATCGGCTGATCATTCTCCAAACACTATCCAAGAAGGGGAGTTTAGGATTTAGGAATCAATGTTGAAATTGAAGATGGTCCCACTTAGCCAAAAAGTAAACATTGGCAAAACATCCAGACAGATGTAGACCTGCAAGCTCAGGAGCCTGAGTATGTGTCTACTCTTTCCTTAACATGTCACTGTTTTCTCAGCCATGCTTGGGGAAGGACATCTCTTTCACACTGCCTTTTTCTCAATCTGTGTGTTGCCTAAAAATATCCTTCCACTAGGAGAGGCTCTGGCACTCAACAGGAAGTCACTGTTCCATTACACTGTTCTTAATCAAAAGCCTCTGAAGGGTGACAGAGGCACATGCTGCTGATAAAGTCATAGGCATTATACTTTTGTACTTATACCTCAGTCTTTCCTCTTAATTAAATGCCTACTGGCATTTAATGGTATCTTATGTCTTTTGTTTGTTTATTGTCATCAATATATTTACTAATGGACAGCATTTTTAAAAACTTATGCCATATCATGATCTACAAATCAAACACAAAAGAATAATTTTAGTTCACTCAAGAAAATTGTTGCCGGGTGGTGGTGGTGCACGCCTTTAATCCCAGCACTTGGGAGGCAGAGGCAGGCGGATTTCTGAGTTCAAGGCCAGCCTGGTCTACAAAGTGAGTTCCAGGACAGCCAGGGCTACACAGAGAAACCCTGTCTCAAAAAACAAACAAAAAACAAAAACAAAAAACAAAGAAAGAAAGAAAGAAGGAAAGAAAGAAAGAAAGAAAGAAAGAAAAGAAAGAGAAAGAAAATTGTTACAAGTGGGACCAGATGTGTCTCTGACTCTTTTGCCTTCTCCTGGGACTCTTCCTACTGTTGGGTTGCCTTTCTCCAGCCTTGGTGTGAGGGCTTTTGCCTTGTCTTCTTGTATTTTGTTATGTTTAGTTGTTGCCCCTTGAAGGCCTGTTTTGTTTTTTTTTTTTCTGAAGGGAGACGAAAGTAGGGGAAGTGGATGGGGGTGGGGTTGGGGGTGAGGAGAGATGGGGGGGGAAGCTGGCAGAGTGGGGGAGGAGAATGTATTTTGTGGTTGGTATGTATTGTATGAGAAAGAAATCTATTTTCAGTTAAAAACAAAAGAACAACAAAAAGAAAGGGAACTGTTAGGCATGTGTCTCCATCCTTACACTAGGATGAAGACCAACTCTTGCATGGCATAGCCCACCATAGTTACAGCTCTTATCAGTTTCATAGGAGCTGTGTGACAGGCGCTTAGTGACACTGTCCAACCACTGTTCTAACTACCCAGAGAGCTATGCTGATACTATCCAAATCCTAACTGCCCAGGGAACTATGTTGATGCTGTCCAAAGATTACTGAATCAAATGAAAAGACAAAAAAAAAAAAAAAAAGCAACATTTACTCCAGAAGATGAACTCTTGAGCCTATGGTTGTTTTCAGCTAGTAAATTAACTTGTTAATGCTGAGAATTGCTGTTGTTGTTGAATGCTATGTACTCAATATAAATATAATCCTTACCTGGCAAGAATATGATTCTGATTAACAGTGGAAGGATAATAGGAAAATCGGCATCGAGATACAAAAGGCAATCAGGGCAGAGCCACTGCCAAATGGCACTGAGCCTCTCATTAGGAAATCGGATTTGATCTCCACAAATCAGTAGCTACGACGCTGAGTATGTCCTTGAGCCTGCATTTCTTGATCTGTGAAACAGAGTAATAGCACCTCACTCATGAAGCAATGGAGGATAATAGGTGTAAAAATGCTTTGTAAATTTTACAGTAGCTAGAAATATAAGATACTATTAATTCTGTTTCTTGTTACTGTCACCCGTGAGCTATGAAGGCATAGTCACAGTCCTGGAAAGTACAAATTTAAGATGAAACATTTGTCAAAGCCATCCCATTGGAAGAAGCAATATAAACAGTTTAATGAGTAGTCATACATTTTCAGATACAGTGGCAGATGAAATATCACTAAAGATATTAAACCAAGCCTCTATCTTAAAAGTCTGTTCTGAAATGCATATAAGACACACGAGATAATTCCATATGCTCCTCTAGACAAGCAAGCCCAGGAGTATCTACAAACCAAGCAGCTAGAAAATCAAGACACCTGTGCGACACGTGCTGTGCTGTGCTGTGATGTGATGTGATGTGATGTGATGTGATGTGATGTGATGTGATGTGATGTGATGTGATGTGATGCAGGTGAGGGGTGAGTGATGGTTCTGGGGCAGATCTGTGACCCACCCCTGCACTTGTCTCTAAATAGTAAGTGCTCTGCAAAAACAGGAGAAGCTACCGTTCATCTCAGTGTAAGAAGAAAGTCCCAGAACAAAACCATATCCACAGCTACATCACTGAGGTTCTTCAGAACCCCTAAACCAGATTAGTCTTAGTAACAGCCACTCCTTACTGGAGTTGGGTGGCTATCGGGTCTACCTAATGGAAAGGATTCTCTGATGATCAAGTTTACTGAGGCAGAGGAGGTCTGCCTGCCCATAACTATCTTGCTTCTTTCTTCCCAGACAGACCAAAAACTAATCTTCCAACAACAATGAAAATGAGACTTGGAAAGAAGGGGGTCACAAATTCAAACCCTAGGCTGGTACATGGTTCAATAAACCACATTGTGACTTTAGAAACAAAACAGTGACAATGAACTTTCTTCCACCTTCTCAGTTCAACTAAGATTTTTTATCTCCATCTGCTGTCTAAGTGTGAGCATGAAGCGTGCCTTGATTCTCACTGCTCATGGACAATCTTGCTGTTTGTAGGTACATGCTATAAAAGTGATGTCTCCATCCCACCATTTCTAGTACCTCTGTTTAATGCTAGCCTGTTGCCACAGTACTCTTAAGAACTTAACAGCCTTCCAGCTGACCTCCTACTCCATATCGCTGTCCCATTCCAGTGCAGCATCTACCATGCTCACATGGCTTTCCAACTCAGACTGCAGTGTTGAATACAAGATGTAGTGCAAATTTCCTAACCTTAAAATAAAAATCCTGAAACCATCATATACTGAGGATTTGTAAGGCGGTAAGAATTCATATGGACTGCTGGTGGAGGTATATGGGTAGGATCTTTTTGGAAAGTGGATTTACTCTGGGGACTAAAAGGAAGATTCTGGATGTTCTGTCTCATGGACCACACAATACTTGGCAAACAAACTAAGAAGAAGCTAAAGTTCATTGTTAAAGGGGCCAAGGGTGATACATACTGGCATAGCGGCACATGCAGTTTCCACACTGGGCGATATTGACAGATAGATATCCTACATTTTAACCACTGCATCAACCCTTTGAGGCAGCCACTTCAAGAAAGGAGAAACTCTGCCTTGGCTGCTTTGTACCTGAAGCTGAGATACCTGGAGCTGTTATGTCCTTTATGCTTATATGAAAAGTCAGCAGGTAGAGAGGAGCAGCCCGGGGGAGCCCATGAGTATCATCTGAGCTCAGAATCAAACAGCACATAAATCCAGGCTCACCTGTGGATTTCTCAAGGTCATGAACCAGCAAATTCTCTTTGAGTTAATGTGAGTTAATGCCACTTGCAACAGTAAAGCTCAAAACTGATGTAAAAGTTGATGCCAGTAACACGTGGTGAAACATGGTACTCATAGAGTCCAGATAAGCAGAGATAGAGAAGTCTAGTCCTCAGCTCCCAGAGCCCGTATATGGTATGCATAGAGCCCACGGCAAACGGCTGGAATGTATGGCTCTGTGTAAAAGGAGTGTTGACCCCATCAAAGGCATAAAATAAATGTGGAACCACATAAAGGGAGGCTGGCTAAGCTGGCCACAGCCCAAGGGAGGCACAGCCAGGACACTGAGCCCAGTACTACGTTTGGAAGCCTGACACCAAATCTGTCAGTCTAGATCCAATCTGGAAACAGCCATGCTGAGACGTAAACAAGGAGAGCTTCACACAACAAGTTATCAACTATGATAAGAGAATAGTTACGAAATATAAGAAAACTTTATTGGTGCCCTTGAGTTGAAGGAGAATGTCTAAGCAACGACAAATTGGGGAACACCACCCCCCTCCAAGGCTGTATTTAAGACTCTTTAAGATATGGCCCTAAAAGAAACTGATTTCCTGAAGCCAAAACTGTTGTGCAGTCCTAAAGCAAGGCTTCAGAGGAGGTCAGAAGTAGGCAGCCAGCAATTCGGAGGATATGCAGCTGGGCAGAAGCCATTCTGGCTGCAGACAGCACACAGAAGGATTGGTAGGAAGCTTCCAGGACACATATATGTTGCAGAGAGCTAGGAAGGAATAGAGCTGATGAAGACTGGAAGTCTTTGGGGTGACGGTTTCCACCCTGCAATCACAGCAGGTTGGTTGTCCCCAGAACACCTCTGTGAGCTTACTGAAGGGCCAGTTCTGAGCACATAGCCCAGCTAGAGCTCCAGCAGAAGTTCTCATGCCACCCTGCACCCAGGGAACCACAGCCAGACACTGCACTGCTTCGTCCTACTGGATACCCTACAGCACCCTCTCCTGAGAACATTTCTCAGAAGCCTGACTTCAAAGGAGAAGCACTAAAGGAATCTTCTACTGTGGAATATACAGGAAGGATGGGTGGTGGTAGCAAGAGGCAAGAAACAGATACACGTGTGTTGGGTTATGCATGTGTGTAGAGGTTAGAGGTCAGTTGAGCTTCCTCAGGTGTTTCGGCACATTATTATTTGAGGCACAGTCTCTTTCTGAATTTGAAGCCCACTGATTGGCTACACTTGCTGGCAAACAAGTCCCAGGGATCTTCCTGTTTCTGCCTCCCCTGTTCTGGGATGATAGGTGAGCAGTGCTCTCTCCAACTCTTTATGTAGGTGAAAGGATTCAAGCTCAGCTAGCTCTTCTTGCTTTCATAGCAAGCATTTTACCAGGCAAGCCAGTTCCCTAAGCCCTCTGCTTAGTGCTCTTGATGTTAAGATAGACAGGCACTTAATGGAACAGGTACGAAAGAAGTTCAGATAAGTCCCATTTAAGTAACACTGGTTCTTGGAAATTTTAGTATTAATATTTATACTTTTTTGTTTTGCTTACCGATTTTTTAAGTGCCTTAATAGTCTTTCCTTTGGTTTTTATGGCCACAAACTTTCTTATTAAAAAGTTTTAGTTCACCTCAAATGCTTCATGTGTTATTTGAAAAAAGTACCTAGAGGGAAATTCCTGTAAGAAGAGTAAACTCAATTTAACAGAAAATGTATAAAATTGTTGATGAAGTGCTTTGTGTGTGTTCAACCCAGAGGAAACATCAGCCACGCTCTGGAGTGTGAGGAGAGTGGAAGGCATTGCACCTCCTCTGCCAGCTGGTACCGGATAATGGTTCATTTTAGTGTCAGGTCAGCTGTATTGAGTGTCGACTTCATATAGCAAGGACGCAAGGGGGAGGGGGTACAACCCAAGCCTCTACTGTCAAATGAGCTCACAGGCTACAGGATAAATGTTACATGCAGTGAAGGCTATTTGATAGCTAGTTTTATTGCTCAGGCTCAAACTCCTTGTGAGTGTGTGTTTATGGGAAGACTGTATTTAAACAACATTCTAACGTGAGATTTACCAGAGAAAACAAATTCTGTGAGTTGCTGTCCTGATTTGTAGGCTATCTTTTCCTTTCAGTAACAATAGCACAATAGTCAGGATGTTAGACCATCCTTGGCTATAATAATGGATTGTATATTTGATTTAAAATATCTGAAATGGAAGCTAGAGAGACAGCTCAGCAGTAAGGAACACAGATGCTCTTCCAAACAACCAGAGTTCTATTCCCAACACCCACACGATGGCTCACAAATACTTTTAGCTGCAGTTCCAGGGACTCCAACCCTTCTTCCAGCCTCCTCGGACACCAGGCACACAGGTGGTGCATAGACATACATTTAGGCAAACACTCAGACACATAAAAAATTAAAGTAATAACAAATATCTTTTTAAAATATTGGAATTACATTTTATGTGTGTGTGCAAGGACTTCCCTATGTCAACAATAAGTAACATTCATCTCTACAGTCTATCACCTCTGCTATGTTTGAAAGCCAAGTTTCTCCTTCAGAAGTCTGTCTGTTGTAAGGAAAATCTAGGCTCTAAAAGTCTTTGATTCCTATGGGTCAACTTAGCACCATGTTTAACCCATGGCATAAAATAATGATGATTTATAGACAATGGTACAATTCCCAAAGCATGCTTATGACAAGAGAAGGAAGAAAAAACAAGGAGACGGCTGGAGACATCCAACTCGTGACCCATAACACAGCACAGGTTCCAAAAATCTAATGTCAATAAATTGCAATTGAGTTTTTAAAGTAATCCATGGAATTCAAAATCTCAGTCATTTTCTAAACTTAACTCTCAAGTAAGTAAGTATGGCATAGTAAGATCCCATTTCTCTAGGGCAGGTTCCTCGTAACTGAATTTTTATCACACCCTCCACTACAAGTAAGATGAAGGGTAAGTCTCTCACAGTATAGACAACTAGGAAATGCTCCTTAGTGCACAAGTATACATACACAGTATGTGTGAGAATCTAATAAGTTGGTGATCAATCAAGATATTAAGTCAAGCAGCAGACTGCTAAGTAGTAAATATGAACTAAAAAAGAATAGGCAGAGGGTACAAGAGAACATAGATGTTTCTAGAATAGAGAATAGTTTTTTTACATGTTTTAGAGTGAAAAAAAGTTGTAGAAAGACAGAAACTGAGCACATAATAACTGGTATAAGTTCAGGGCAATAACTATAATATATAGTTAATATAATATATGGTATATTATAATAATATAATAAATGGTATAATTTCAGGGGTAGAAGGTTGTAGACAAAGTCAAAAGAGCAGAGGGACTATGTCAGGAGGGAAGAAGATATTAATGATGAGAGCTGTAAGCCCTCACAGAGGAGGCAAGGCCAGCTACACCTTGTTATAACAGTGAGGTTGGCAAGGAGAGAGGGGAACAGGACAGAACGGTGAGAGTAATCAACCTTCAGGCAGAGGTCTAAAGGAAATGTGTGCAATGCTAACTGCCTCAGTGAGGTTGAAAAATTATCTGTGAATCACAAAGCTTAAAGGGAGAGGGATCTGAAAAGATCTGATAAAATTTCAAGAGTACAAGAGAGGCAGGACAGAGTAAAGCCAGCACAGGCCATCCACAGTA
This sequence comes from Arvicanthis niloticus, assembly GCF_011762505.2. Classification (NCBI taxonomy): domain Eukaryota; kingdom Metazoa; phylum Chordata; class Mammalia; order Rodentia; family Muridae; genus Arvicanthis; species Arvicanthis niloticus. The sequence goes on from NC_047661.1 coordinate 132,929,671, forward strand.
AAACTTGCTCTATCAGAACTCAATGCCTGCTTTGAGGATCAGAACCGAAGTGTAGTAGTAGTACCCAGCAGACTATCAGACAATGGGACGAAAGAAAGGGAGGTCTGGAAGATGCTGGGGCGTACAGGGTACCCATGACAGGTTTAACTCAATGACCCCGAGTTGCCTGTGTAGCTGGAAAAGAAGAGAAACAAAAGTAGATTAAGAACAAGAGCAAGCATGAGGAAAAGCAGGCGAGGAGCAGCTGTTCTCCCACACGTGCCTCTCTGAGCACATCTTCAGCCTTCTCCTCCATGCCTCCTGTGTCCTGGAAAATCCACTGCTCTGCTACCTCTTGCCTAAGAGTGCCTCCCCCTCCATTAACCCCACATCCTTCTGCCTTTCCCAGACTTCAAGACTTACCTAAGATCTCCCTTAATAAAGGCCCCAGTGGTTAACTACCCACCAGCATCAAACAGGAAGGAAGAAGGAGAGGCAGGGAAGAAGCTCCTAATAGTCTTTCCAACTCCTAAACATACACTGTTATCTCACCAAAAAAAAAAAAAAAAAAAAAAAAAAAAAAAAAAAAAAAAAAAAAAACCATGATTCTTCTTAGACCAATAGGGCACTGTGAGAGACCAAATCTTTTAAGTTCAGACTCCATTTCAGAGTACTTAAACTCAGGTAAATTAACAGGCCGGTACCTAGCGTTAGTTTTTAAGTTAACCCCCTACAAAAACCTGAGCCTAGCTCCAGTCTCTAGGCTAACCCACAAGACCAGTGTCAACAGATTATTCTCCCAACAAACCTGCACTCCCAGGTTACAAGCCTGCACCCACCTAATGACCACCAGTGCAGAGGAAAGCAAAAATTAAGTTTATGATATGACTCCCGACACTAGTCAATTATGTTAAAGGCCATAGCAGTCTCCAATTGAATATTTTCCAGACTAGAAACACACACACACTGCTTTCTGTTTTCTATAAAGCCTTGCCCCATAGATGTTTGGGGATTCTCTCTCCACCAGAGATCATCCTGTGTGTCAGAGTTGAGCTGAGGAACCCTAGCTAGCTCCAATAAAATAAAGATCCATGTGCTCCTGTCTGGTTTTTTTTTTGGGGGGGGGGATCACTAACACTTTCATGACACTATAACTGTATAACTAATACAATTCCAGTTCCAGCCAAACTCAGTGATGATGTGCAGGTACACCTGTCTGGAGAAATACAAAGAAGACACAGGGAGTTTGCCCAGAGCACCAAAACGAACCCCAGCACTTGAAGATGGATCTCAATCATCTACAAAAGTGTCAGGAATAAGTCGAGCTATTAAATTTTCACTTAAACATTAATTCATGAACTTATAAAGGATATGGCTCCATCCTAACACAGGTACAACTGCTAAAACTTTCTATAGCATGGCACTTATAATACATCACTGTCATTTTATTAGCCACACATGGAGGCATTTGAGTCTTAATGAGGGGCATTGTTGCAGTGACAGGTTCTCAAAAGCTCATTTAAGTTGAATGTGAATGAAGCCAGTGGGGAGGGGAGCAATATGCCATGCTTTCCCACAGGGATTTCTAAGACAAACATCTCATATGTAGAGCTTTGATATGGACATGGAAATTGTAGGAGTGAAAACAGCTCCTATATAGCCAAGGAATTCATGGGAGGATTGGAGGATCATTGAAGGGGTATAGACTTGGGGTCTCAGATGACCATAAGATCCATGTGGAACGAGACTCAACAGGAAGAGAGCCTGATTATAAGTGAGTTTTAAATTATAATAAGGCTCTGACAGTGTCTCAGCCCAAGCAAAATGTTGAGGCCCGGGCTGCCCCACGTTTGGCGGCCACTGTGTCCTGGCCCAAGCTGCCACTCCGGTCTGCAGGTCGGGGTTCAGCAAGAGAGAGAGAGTGAGGACGGACTCGAAGAATGGAGACCAGACAGAGTGTGATTCAGTCCCGTTTATTCTTCAGTCTCTCTTCCTGGTCCAAGTCCCAAGTCTAGCTGTACTCTCTAAAGAGTCTCCCTAAAGAGTATATTTCCTCTAAGTGTCTAATTCTCTCCCCTCTCTTCTGTCTGCCTCTCGCCTTTATATGTCTCACTTCTAAGCCATGCCTTTTGGTCACACCTTTAATCATGCCCTTAGGTCTTGTCTCTAAATCTGATCTCTAAGTCACACTCTTAAGTCACGCACCTTTAATCTCACACACCTTTAATCTCACACACCTTTAATCTCACACACCTTTAAGCAAGATGTTATCAGAGTGTGCTCAGCTGTTGTAGGCTATTGTAATACAAGTCTCATGTCAGGGTATATGGCTCAAGATGGCTGCAAAGATGATAACCACTTTCTGCTAAAAGTCAGCCCCCAACATGACAGAAATAGAAGACAATGAAGATTCTGGTCCAAACTTCTGTTCAACATGTGCTCAAGTGAGAAAAGTAAATCTTCACAGTTTTGTGTGGATGCATGTCACAGTTACAAGAACTTTCCTCCAATCCACATGTGTTCTCCTGCTCCAAAGCCTTAGGAATTTTCAGCACAATTCTCTTCCTTTATATGTCTACTTCCTGGGCCTTCTAGGTCGCTACTCTGACTTCATTCACTCTCTTAAATTTGAACTTTCTGACTCCGTTTCATGAGATTCAGGCTGGACTATTATTTCTGATTCTTTTCTAAATATAGCCAGGGCCTAGCCTGTGGTCCTTCAAACTCAAACTGTTCGAGGACAATAACCTCCTTAGAAAATGTGCTTTTCCTCCTGTATTTCCTGAGCCAGTTGCAGAACTAAATGCAGAAGAGTGAAGAGGTTAGGTTTCAGAACCAGACAGAGAATGTGTGGCCTCCGTAAATGAATAACAATTTGCTAATTCTTGACTGATCAGGCAGTTGTGACAAAATAACACATGCCTCATGACTTCAGCATCAGATACTAGTTCTATGGGCTGGAAGTGAAGGGCTAGGGCACCAGCACACTCCAGTTTGGGTGAGGGTCTTCTTTTGGCAGCTACCTTTTGCTGGATCCTGTCACATCAAAGAGAGAGGTGTCTGACTGGCCTCTTCTTATAAAGACACTAATCCTATCATAAGAACTTATGACACATCTAAACTCAATTATCTCAACATTCCACCTTTGAATGCTATTGTGTTGGGATTAGAACTAAGCATCAGGTCTGAAGATGCACAATAGCTCATAGCATTCACATTGGCACTAACTTTGAAGAGCCTTATTTCTTTTTGCCCGTTGTGATTTTCAGAAACCTCTGAAGATGATACAGTAAATGCCTATCAAAACTTCAGTATTAATTATGTGACCTAGATCTATCTAGGTTATCTTTCCGTTCTTCTTTCTTTTTAATTTCTTCTTCTCCCTAGCAACTAATCATCAAGATATGTCATTTCAGTTTCTAAATACATTTTAACATGTGTCTTTCTCCACTGTCACTCCATGGTGATGTTAAGGACCTGCACATGCCTCATGCTGCCTATTCCTAGGCTAGTTCTATTTTCACACCATCCCCTAGGATAACTTCTTCAATGTCTATATCAGGCCATATCCTTTGAAATACCTTCAGGGCTTGTCAGTAGCCCCTTATCACAGAAGCCCTGCAAGCTCTTTAGTGTCTGATGTCTATGGTCTTGTTGGTTGCCTTCCCTTGTCTTACACTATCACAATATACAATGCTTCCTTGAATCTGTATCTGTTTCCTTTCCTACACTATGAGGAAAGTCTCTTGTCTTGTGGGATTTCTTGCTCAAATCAAAACCCAGTTCAAATGTGATTTCTAATTTGTTTTGGCCACAAAACCCCAAGTGATACAAATTGCTCCCTTGTGTGTTTTTCCACAGATCATATACAAATATGTAATATCCCTTATCATTCTATGTATAATTATAATTTACTTGTCTGTCTTCCCATTCTGGCACAAGCCCCTCAGAAGAGATACATACAGTGAAACATTCATTGTGCATTAACAGTCCCTGCTATGGTTCTTGGGGTCTGTATGTGAGATGGTTCGTAAATGTCTGTTGAGATTAGTGAACAAATGAAGAAACTGTAACTTTAATGGTGCCTGTTATCATTAAACATTAGCAGTTATTATTACTCACATGTGGCTCCTATTATGGAATCTTTAGATCTGTGTGTGCAACTTGGAGCACTGTAGAATCCAGAAAAACAGAAAGAGGATATTGGTAGGGAAGAAAGAAGTAGGGAGAGTAGAAAACAGGTGATACAAAGGATAAAGGAGAGAATCATGGGGAGGAAAGCTTAAGTGTGAGGGTAGAAGGGTGGGGAAGAGGGATCACTAACACTAAAGCCATATGGAAGCCAATTATTCTATAAACTGTGTGTTCATTTGTAGGACTTCCCCCCCCCAACGAAGGGAGGACCTCCCTCAAGCCTCAGAAATTCGAGGTCACCCCAATAACTCACAAGACACCATTCTTGATGCAACAGCATGAGGTATATTTCAGGATTAGTCAACTGATGGTCAATTTGTATCCCACTCAGGGGCAGAGAAATTGACAAAGAATGGCTGGGAGTGGAGGGCTTATATAGGAGAAAACCACAAACCAAGGGGGGAATGAGGGAGTTACCAAGGAAACATAACATAAAAACAGTAGAAAGTCTTAAAAAGTCTCAACCCAAATTTAGTCAGGGTCATTCGGAAAACATCTTATACACTTATCTTTTATAAGGATGTAACCTCGCCCAACCATTCATCTTGTGGTCAGCCAGTTCCTGGGACCACCCAGATGACTTGCATCTTTCTTTGTGGTCAGGAATGTGTCTTCCTGCTTTGGGCCTTCCCCACCCACAGGTGGGTTCTCTTCCCTGAGGTCTGAGGAATGTTAATCCAGCAAGTGTCCTCTGGCTCAAGGATAATGTATCTCAGGGCAGTGAAGGCCTGAAATCTTACATTCAGTTCCACTTCCTTGGGACTAGTGAACCTGCATTCTTTTGCTCAGGTCTAGGGGTCATAAAAACTTTCTATATTTTTCATAAGTTTTTAATATCTTTCAATAGCTTCTGGCTGAGCAGTTTCATTTAAGGGGCAGGACACAGAGTTTGGCCCTCCTCTAGTAAGTATATAGGTAACATAAACTGGACTTTTTAATTTTAATTTTTTATTTTTGGGGGGTCACAAGGGCAGGGGCAGATATGGAAGGCTTGGGAAATCAGTGTGATTGAGTTGCATAATGTGAAATTCCCAAATAATCAATAAAACTATTATTCTGGCCGGGTGGTGGTGGCGCACGCCTTTAATCCCAGCACTTGGGAGGCAGAGGCAGGCGGATTTCTGAATTTGAGGCCAGCCTGGTCTACAGAGTGAGTTCCAGGACAGCCAGGGCTACACAGAGAAACCCTGTCTCGAAAAACAAAAAATATTATTCTGAAAATGCATTATATGCACGTGTGGAATTATAAAATAATAAAAGTGTTTTAATAAAGAAAAATGTTCTTGAACTATCACACACACACAAAAGGTGATGAAATCCAGATAAAAGAAAATCCCTGCAAATCAAGCATTAACTCAGGATAAAGTACCCTTAAATTTCACTTCTGTCTTTGTCAGTGATATTGTGGCATAAAGAGATGCCATGACCAAGATAAAGCAAGTGTTTTGCTTACTGTTTCAGAGGTTTAGTCTATTATTATCATGCTGGGTAGTATGTGTGGAGAGCTTTTGGTGCTGCTTGGCAGGAACCTGACATTGGGCCATGACAAGGAAGTAAGTTCAGGCAGGAATATCTAATTTTAGGCTAAAACAGAGAAGTAAGTTCAGTCAGGAATCCAAGACTTAGGCTAGAACAAAGAAGTAGACCTCAGGCATGAATATGACTGTGGGCTAAAACAGGGAAGATATTTTTGTCATCCTGATGAGCCCTTAGAAACAATGATCTAGAGAGTGCTCAAGGGACTTTGTACATTGCCTTGTTTGTTCCTTGATTATTTGTATCTATTGTATTGTTGGTTCCTCAACCTAGAACTGACCTAAATACTTTCATGTAATTAAAATGATTTAACCTGCCTTCTGTGCTGGAGAGCCTGTTGACTGACTGAGCTGGCTTGGTCAAGTATGGTGGCACATAGGCAGACATGGTACTGGAGAAGTGACAGACTGAGTTCTACATCTGGACCTGCAGGTACCAGGAAGAAAGAGCCAGTGGGTCTGGCTTGGGGTTTTGAAACTTCAAAGTCCATCCCCAGTGACACACCTCCTCCAATAAGCCACACAAACACTAACAAAGCCTTGTCTACTACAATAAGGCCAAACTGCCGGGCAGTGGTGGCGCACGCCTTTAATCCCAGCACTTGGGAGGCAGAGGCAGGTGGATTTCTGAGTTCGAGGCCAGCCTGGTCTACCGAGTGAGTTCCAGGACAGCCAAGGCTATACAGAGAAACCCTGTCTCAAAAAACCAAAAAAAAAAAAAAAGAAAGAAAGAAAGAAAGAAAGTATGGCTCTTGCAGAAGACCTAAGTTTGATTCCCAGCACCCACCCAAAAAAAAAAATTCCAACCAATTCCAACAAGGCCACATCTCTTAATTCCTCTCATGTAGTCCCACTCCCTAATGACCAAACATTCAAATATATGAGCCTGTTGGGGCCATTCTTATTAAAACCACCACAACTTCCAAACCCCCAAATCTATGATCTTCCTACCAACTGACAGAAGTCTCTTCTGTAGGCACCTACAGCTCAGGCTGATGTACATTACCAGGTTGGGACCAGTGGGCTGTTTGGAAGAGGAGTGTCAGCCTCTTCTACCAAATCAACCTAAACAAACTGGGCTTTTGTCCAGTTTGGGGATTTTGTCCTTTTCACTTGAACAAAACTAAGTTATGTTTAGTACTGACCCTTGAAAGATGGTGAGGAAAATGCTGGTTCTAAACCATTGTCAGCGTGAATAGCATGTGAGTACCCAGAACTACACATCTGTCAGGGCCATCTTATGTGTCTGTCACCTGGAAATTGGAACGAACTTCATGAGACCTATGAACTTAAGATGTTATGATATGATTTTTAAAATGGGATTCCACAGAAGCTTTTCATTTTATTAGGTATTTATAAGCAAATAAGCTTTGTTTGATGGTTCTCAAAATATAAACAGGATTCATGTCAAAATTGCATCACTTTTGACTGCTTAATTGTGTGAGAATTCTGTCAGGCCCTGGTGCCCGATAAAGCAGGGAACGGTGCGGATTTGTTGCCGAAGGGTATAACAATACGCTCAGTTAAACAGACACAGTGTATAATGGCCTGGTGCTGTCTCGGAAGGCATTGCCAGGATTTTGTTCTGGGATCAGGACAGTCCTAACACCTGGAAATACACATAACAAGAAGCTCCATCCTTGAGCTTGTATTCTAAGAATACTTGTCGTTTTGTTCGTTTTTCCATTATATACACATATTTATAGGTCCCTTGTTCTGGAGGGTATCCCACGACGATCTCCCTGTTGGGGACAGGGTGAGAGCAGGGAGGGCTCGCTACTGTCTCTGCGCTGCCTCCAGCCTGCATCTCCACTGTCTGTAGGTCTCTGGCCTGGCCTGATGTGGGAGGTCGGGGCCAAAGGACACAGAGTGAGAGCAGGAGGAGAGATTGCCTGCCCCTACTGCTGCCTCTGCTTGCTAGCTGCTGCTGTCACTGACCTGTCTCTCCCGGGTGTTACACCTGTCTCTCCACACTGAGCCGGTCCAGGCCCGGGCTGGGCCGATAAGAAACTGGCTAGCTGGCAAGGAGGTAGCTTGGTGTCCCAGGCAGGTTCTGGGAGTGCAGATCTCTCCCCAAGTGTTACAGCTCTTGTGACAGAAACTCTCCGACACCAGGATGATTCTTGAGCACTTTACTTCCCCTAAATAGAGCCCTTATATACAATTTCAGGGTGGGTTAGGGTCTGGCAGCAGATAATGCCTATTGGCTTGGTCTGAAAGCTTAGAGGTACCTTATCTGCATGTGGGAGTGCCTGAGGGGCTGTTCCTCGAGACTGATGGTCATAAACCTCTCTGTGGGAGAGCTGAAGCTAAATGAAAAGAACCAGGGCCTGGGAGCAGGCAGAGCTGAACTCCTGCCATCCAACAAAGTTCCTGGGTTCGAAGCTCATGCTCGACCAAGTACCCAGCTGCTTCTCACAGCCCACCGCCCCACACATATTCAACCTCACTGGAAATGTTGCTGTTTTATTCTGCTGCCCTGAGCATCTCAGGTTCCTTTGCTGCCTCCGAGTTTCCTGAATACCTTAACTGTTAAAGAAATTATGCATGGAATGCTAAAATTTTGGGTAACTTCTCAAAGTGATCGATTATTGGTTGCAATGCCATTTTACTTGAAAAAAAAATTCAAATCTGCCATCTCTTAGAACATAGAAAATACATATACATGCTTCAAAACAATGGAGTGAGTGGTAGTAAAGAAGATGACTTCAGAAAACTTCAATGTCTTTTAAGTTGGGTAACTTCACATAACAATTCTGATTTTCTAGAATAGAGTAGTCACAGGTAGAGATGGTATGTGCTAACTTTTCCACACACACACACAAAGCTGACAATAAATATATATCACTTAAGATATGGAGTTTTCTATTGTTCTAAGGAAAAAATGAACACTGGTTCCCTACAATGACTTGTGACTATACGTTACTGAGCTGCCACCTGCTGGATTTTTTTGCCTAGCACATCTTATTATCTGCTACAGACCTGTCGATTCCATGAATGCATTAAAGACCTCCCCCCACCACCACTTTTTGT